>NW_007726777.1:257772-281246 GCF_000696425.1 Galeopterus variegatus
AATTTGCTTGTAAGGCAGAGACTAACATTTAGAAAGCTCTACCATGTGCCAAGCCCTGTATGCATATTTGACTTAAGTTTTCTTACAACTTAAGGTAGGTATCACACCTTCTAATTATAGGTGAAGGAAATGACTCAGAAATGTTGAGGAATTTAACCAAGGCCACACAGATTTAAACTCACAATGCCATGGCGATTGTCATTGCCACCAGCGCATGTCACAGAATTGTTTTAGGGATCATTTTTAATATATGAATATTATTATATACATTACATATTATATATTCTCTATATAACATATACATATATGTAAAATATACATTTATGGAAATATGAAAAAGCATCTACTGCGGATGAGAGAACTTGACCTTTGGCATCTTTTTCTGTGTGAATGAGGCATCCTTAAAAATCAAAGGGGGGTTCACATGGGTAGGGCTCCTGGAGCAAATGGGTGAGGTGATTGTGGTGATTCACCAGAGTAAAAAATCAAATAGGAATGCCACAAACACCAGCATTACATTTAATAAACTTCCAGAGTTAATATATATTGAAAATCTCATAATCATCTGAAAGACATACATAGGAAAACATTTTCTCCTATTTTCACAAACAGCATGAGAAAATTAAACTCTGAGTTTTAAAACTAAGACAATTTTTCAAACACATAACCTTTGCAGTGCCTAGGTGTTTTCACAGGTAATTTGATCTCCCCTTTGTGAGAGGAAAACCAATTCCATTGGAAAACTAAGATGCAGCCTGAGGTTTGTCACTCAAAAGTGCTGCCATGATTTGGCTTCCTCCACCTCCCACGTTGAGGGAGAAGTCATTTTCCACCCTGTTGGACTCCTAAGCCTTGTGACAACAGTTTCCCTTCACAGGCTTCACAGTGCTTATCTGACAGGAACTGCAGTACCAGAAAATTCTGCCTCAAGCCCCGCAATGAGAAACCATTCTGTGCCACGTGTCATGGGTTACGGAGGAGATGCCAGCATAAGGCCATGTGCTGCCCAGGAATGCTCTGCATGAACGGTGAGCGACCATCAAGATTTGCAGGACAGCTCCACTGAATCTCATAAACTAGAATGTTCCAAGATAGGCACTGTAACGATTTCCTGGATTCATGCTTGAAGTAAATTTATGCAGCTGCTTTTTCTTGATTAAGAAAAATGATGTTTTTGCTGGCAGTAATTCTTGACAATGACTTGAAGGTAATGATTTTAAAGGAAAGATTCAAATGGGAATCGCTCAGATTCTTCTGTTTAACACTTGGATTCCATTAATTACTTATCTTCTTTGCCATGTGTGAGCATGTAAACATTTAGTGCATGTCCCAGAAATCTAGAAAGTTATATATAAACTGAAGGCGGAAGTGCTGCTAAAGTGTGTAACAGTACAGTAATTAGCATGTCTGCTCTGTCGTTCTATCCTTGTAGTTAGTAACTGTAGTCACACCTGGTTGTCCCTCAGATGTTTGTACCATGATGGAAGATGCAACCCCAATAATGGACAGACAGATCAAAGACCACGATGGCACGGACAAGAAGGGGGACAACTGAGCATCCAATTCAGGAGAACAAACCCAAGAGGAAGCCAAGTATTAAGAGATCACAAGGCAGTAAGGGTAATAGCGGCGTTCTGAGAACATTTTATTTAAGAAAACCATTTCTCCTCCTGGCCTCTGAAGGCGAGGCTGAAACGGACTTTATTCCTGTCCGCCCCGCACATACACAGGGAGCACGTCCTGCTGCAGTCTCTTTCCAGCAGAGGCTGTGGGGACCATGTAGGTACTCAGTGAGACAGGAGGACAGGGGAATAGCTGTCACAACAGACTGGCTAGCAAGAAAGCCTTTAACTGTTTAATTCAGTTTGACACACACGCACATTTCTACAGCCTACAATTTAACAAATGGCAGTTTCTCTTTCTAGATCCTCATGATACAAAATAGAGGTAGACATAGATGCATTAACTTTTCAGCTTGTACAAAATACAAAATCACTAAGATAAAGCTTTTTTTTTTTTTTTTAAAATACAAAACACAGCCAGAATATTTGAAAGTGATAAACTGGCCGTTTTTGTCTATCTTCAAGTTTGCTGGCCCCTTTGTAAGTAGTGGTCTCTTTTTATATCAGTATAAATCCTATTTATTAAAAAAACAATGCTGAATGATACTTATTTCCTTTCGCCAGACTGGAAAGCCCATCTTTCTTTGATGTTTTAACTTTATAAAACAAGCAATAAGTTCTGTTAGGTAGGGCTAGAATAATTTCCATTCCATTATTACTTTTAGCACAGACCTAGCTCTCAGAGACTTGAGTGCCATTTGTTTCCACTTCGTGGCCCTCAGTCCTAGACCTCATGCCGATCCCCCACCCTGCCACTTTGCCATTAACCACTAAAGCCCGTGTTAATATCATTACAGGACAAGAGGGAGAAAGCTGTCTTAGAACTTTGGACTGTGGCCTTGGACTTTGCTGTGCTCGTCATTTTTGGACTAAAATTTGTAAACCAGTCCTCCTGGAGGGACAGGTCTGCTCTAGGAGGGGGCATAAAGACACTGCTCAAGCCCCAGAAATCTTCCAGCGCTGTGACTGTGGCCCTGGACTGTCATGTCAAAGTCAAGCAGCTGGCAATCAACAACACATACGGTTAAGAGTGTGCCAAAAAACATAAAAAACTAAATATTTGAAAATAAAGAATCTTCCTTGTACTCAAGCAGAATCTCAGATACTAATTTTAAAATACTTCCGTACAAGTATCTCTTAAAATCAAATCTTGTGGCAACAGAAATAGACTGAAACTAGAGAATTGTTAGATGCTGCCTTGTGATGAATGGAAACCAGCTTTGGCTTTTTGTCTGTTTCTCCAGAAAACTGATGTATTACAAAAAATTTAATCCTTATCTAGTGACTCAGTTCAAATAAATCTTTTCTAAAAGTTGAAATTGTATATATTTAAGGTGGACCGTTTGATGTCTTCATATACATATACTACATTGATTACTGCAGCTAAGCTAAATAATGTATCCATATCCAAACAAATCTTTAATTTCTGGTGAAGGGCTGGTACCTGACAGTATCTTAGGGGAAAAAAAGTGGTGATATCTGAAGTTAAAAGTAAATGAATTCGGGCTGGCCCAGTGGTGCACTGCTACAGTGCGCTGCTTGGGAAGCGCAGCGGTGCTCCCGCCGAGGGTTCGGATCCCACATACAGACCGGCCGCTCACTGGCTGAGCAAGGTGCGGGAGCAACACCGAGGGTTGCGATCCCGTTGCCGGTCCCCGGTCCGGTACGGGCGCGACGCTGAGGGTTGCGATCCGATGCCGGTCACGAAAAAAGACAAAAAAAAAAAAAAAAGGAAATGAATTCTTGCATCTTACCAGGAGAAATTATCACAGCAAATACTATATTTTTCCTTTAAAAATCCTATTGTTTATTTTCTTCCATTTCTTGGAAGAGAAATGACATTTCTCTACAAAATAATTTGGTTAATAAATGATTCAAAAGGTAATAATATTTTATGTTTGTATAGTCCTCTGCCAGTTACAAAGCATTCACATATTTTGTTTTCAATAGCTTTATTTACCATTTCATAATTTTTACATTTTATATTTATATAATTTTTATATTTGAAAGCTATGGCTTTCAAGGAGTGTTTTTATTTATATATTTTGGTCATTTTTACTTCAAAACTACCTTGGAGGAAAACTAAGGCAAATAATGAAGTTTGTGACTGGAGTCTAAGAGGCCATGTTTTGTGCATATTAAAAGTGGTTTTGCCTAAGGAGGCTCTTTCTAAAGGATTACAACCCAGTGCTACCAATTTCATTTAAGAGATGAACCGTATACTTGTTCTTCTATATAAGTTGTAAGTATATATTACAAAATTGAATATGAGCCAAAGAAAAAAGTTAAATTTATATAGTTCCCTAGTTTCTAAAAAATATTGAACCATCTCCCAGAGGCCTCTGGGTGTACCTTAATTGACAAATTTGTAATCTGTAAATAAGAGGAAAGGTAGGTCATTTATATAGTTCCCTAGTTTCTAAAAAATATTGAACCATCTCCCAGAGGCCTCTGGGTGTATCTTAATTGACAAATTTGTAATCTGTAAATAAGAGGAAAGGTAGGTCGGTAATATGGTTTATAGCACAGGGCAGAAAATGAGAAAATAAAAATTCCCATCGAAGATTTGCTATCACCTCATCTCTTATTTCTACTAAACGCATAGTGAAGTGTGATCATGAACATAATACGTAAATTTAAACTAAACATACTTTCTAAGAAAATAAGAACATCGTCCAATAATAGTACAAGAGGTTTTATTGACTACAATGCAAGCTAACGCATGACAAAGTAAAAATCATTTAGAAACACCAAAAACCCTTACATAGCAAAGGTTAAGAAATAAATTAAGACTCCTATCGGGCCGTGCTTGCAAGGAAGGACAGGCCTCATTCACTGCGATCCTTGGGTTCTCGGTATTTCCATTGTATGTAATCAAAGACATCTTTCTCACTATCCACTGGCAGAGGTTCTCCAGCAACTCCTGCAAGTAAAGAGAAAAGAAACTTATTTTAAGAACCAGTTTTGGAATGTAGTTATAGAAAGTTCTGGATTTAGAGTTGTATAGGACTCGCTTTCAGAAAAAAAGAAAATGTTAACCAAGCCACTAAAAACAAAGACATTGACCACTTCTGTCCTCCCACATGAGCTTTGTCACATATATTATCAGTTCTACAAAAAGGCACCTGAGTATCCCAACTAGGGCCATTGAAGTGACCCTAATTCATGATTTTCCTCTCTAGTGGATATCCACGTATTATGAGGCCATCATGTATTACATAAAATATTCAAATTGGTTCCTTTGCAACTCAAAATGTGGTCATTGGACTAGCAGCATTGATATTACTGGAAGCTTAGTAGACATGCAGACTCTTGAGCCCTACTCCAATCCCACAGACTTACAATCCACATCAGTGAGGGTGCCAAACCATTTGTGTACATGCGGAAATGTGAGACGCACTGCCCTGGTCTACTAGGGATGAAAGCTTATCCTTATACTTTCAGGACAAAAAATTCATTCTCCTAGTAGAGAACAGTACTTTGTGAAATGTTAATAAGATCCATAAAACATAGATTAAGCAATTCTTTTTCTTTAAGCTTTAATGGCATGGGGCCAAAGCTACCCAGTTTTGTGTGGCATTGAAAGCAACGATACCTGAGTTCTTCACAAATCTTGGAGATACATTAAAAAGCAAAAACAACCCTTTGCGTCACTAAGACTTTTTACTGACCACCACAGGCAGAAAGGATTTAATCCGTTCCAAAAGCACGAGAAAGCGCCCTTGCCTCAATGGCCTTCACTGAGGGCCCGAGAGCACCTCACGCATCAAAGCCCCTTTTGCTATCTAGAGACCAATAATATAAAGAAATAACAATTAACTGGTACAGTTACCAAAAGGCTTTTTAGAGAAACTACATTTGCTAAGGCAAAATATCTGTGAATTTTTCAAAATAACTTTCTCTCCAGTGACAGGGATTCCCTGACTCAGACACAAACACTCACCAGTGACTCCCAAGGGACGGATGGTGTATTCATTGATTGTGAAGCCCTGTTCTAGGGCGTGAGCTCTCATGTTCTTATTGAAAATATCACTTCCAGTGAAATAGAGAACACCACAGTAATACTGATCTTTGGGTATCAACCTAAAAAAAAAGAACAGTAGATAAATTTCTTACTACACATTACAAATTTAGCAAATATAGGACTCCTAAAATCAGTAAGGAACAAAATACCTAAAATAAAGCTAGGTTGTCTAAAAATCTGAAGAGGAGACTATCACTGGGTGAACCATTCAAATCACCCCAACCCTGCAATTTGTTTAGGTTTCAGTATACTTTTCTCTGAGTAGAGAAATGAAAAGCATTATCACTTATTACATGTTCTTACTTTTGAGCTGTAGAAGGCATCATGGTGAGATACAAATGTAGAGAAAATAAATTATAATCTATAGATAGTAATTATTCTTTACATATTTTCAGGCTAAACATTGTTTTTGGCAGGAACATATGGCCTTTAAGAATAAAAAGGGGTTCCAGACATATCTGAGATATGGAGAGAGAGGGAAGAAAAGGAAATAAGAAGGGAAAAGTTAACTGGTCAACAACAAAGTCTGAGTAATACCTGACATCGATTCTTCTGTGTGGGTATTCCTTTTCATCATTTTTACTGGGAAGCTGGCAAACACCCTAAAATGGACATTTTAAAGAATGTTTAAGGATGTTTTTAAACTTAAGGCTCAATCTTAATCAAATGTTAAACAGAACTAAAAAAAAAAAAAAAAAAAAACTACATGAACAGCAAACAAGGACTCTGGTTGTGAGGATTTGGCCTTTATGTGATTCTAAACAAGAAATTAATCATGGAAGCAACAAACACGAAAGACCAAACAAACAGAAAAGAGCAACTTGGAAGAAATAATGATTATGTAGGAAGGAGAAAACAAACAAAAAAGCTGCCAGCAGTTCTCAGCAGAAGATGTTCCGTCCACAAGGGCAGAATACTACAGAAAACGAACGCTCCGGGGAAGGGTTTAAATCAAAATAAAAAATAGGATAGCAGAAGTAGAAAAGTTTGAAATTGAGAAAAATTTCTCAGAAATTAGGAGAGAGAAGGAAAATGAGAAAAATTTAAAAGGTAAGAAAATCAGAGGATCATTTTCTGATCATTCTCTACTGGTGTTTTCATTATACTTCTATAGTTTTCAAACAAAAATTATCAAAGTCCACTTTGTCATCTTCTCCCTCTCCAGAAAAATGAGCAAAAATTCTGGACTGGGTAGCAACCCATACATATGTAAAAAGAGCTATAATATGTCACAAAATTTCAAGTTAAAGTGTCAAATGCCACGTTCTAAGAAAAATACACAAGTGACAAGCTTCTGTTCCTACAGAGTAGTCAAGTTAATACACATGTCATTAAAAGCCAAACTTTTTCACTCAGCAAAATAGAAAAATTAAAATCTAAAATGAGTATTTTCTTTAGCTGTTCCTATGGGTGAAAGATTAATAAAATATGTTTACCTTCAAAATATGAAATCTACCTTCTTAGGCATTAACAAGTTCCAATTCAACTTCCACCTTCAAATGAATCAGAAATGATTTCCATCTGGAATTACCAGGAGGCACTACCTTGAGAATATGGATGTCTGGATGCCACAGGCAGTGACCTTGCAGTTTGTCAGATAGGTAACAGGATTTCATCTGACGGGCTTCGTTCCCTTCCTCAAGGCCAATTCTACTTCTTGTGCTTTTTCTAAAGTGCTAATGTTAAAGAATTTCTCTGTATTATTGTAAATTCGTTATTAGATTGAGTGAATTAGTTTTGTTTGGCATTTCAAGTAGGTGGCTTCATGTTGAGTGTCTGAAATAAAGCCTCTTTTATTTCCTCGGGGTAGTCAAGGTATCTCCTATTGTCCCTTGAATAAATAACTTAATCAGGCCCCCTTGCCTTAGGTCCAGTTGGGGGTGGTGCAGCACATTCTTTGTAAATAAGCTGTGTGTGGGTAGAGTTAGTGCACATGCACGGCACCACTTGGCTGGCGTTGACTGCCTCAGGTGTCCACCCTACACAGCCATGCTCTCCAACCTATGGCTTCCAAGGACCTGTTTGCTGGTTACCTAGCTGACCTGGCATGTGAGGGGTCTGGTGACCAAGCCTGGCGCATGAGAGGTCTGGGGACCCAGCCTGGTGTGTGAAGGGTTTGTGACCCAGTCTGTGAATGGGTTTGAGGGGTCTGTGAGCTCCAGACCCAACCCTAGCTCTACAGCCACACAACGAATTAGTAATGGAGCCAGAATAAGATCCTATATCTTCTGTATCCAAATCTATTCTTCTGCAGTGCAACATATCAACTCCCACCATTCCTTTGTATCATGATACAAATCACCTTTTATTGTCTTCAAAATAAATTGATTTGAAAGCTGACCTGGAGTGCCTCTTTTCCTCACAAATAAAATATTGAGTACAAATGTCAAAACAGCAGGCTTAACATGGCATTTTTTAAGCTTCAGGGACTGTGAACCACATGTATAATATCCAAACTTTTTTTTTTTTTTCCTTTTTGTCTTTTTTTGTGTCCGGCAACGGATCGCAACCCTCAGTGTCGCGCCCGTACCGGACCGGGACCGGCAACGGGATCGCAACCCTCGGTGTTGCACCCGCACCTCGCTCAGCCAGTGAGCGGGAACCGGCCTGTATGTGGGATCTGAACCCTCGGCGGGAGCGCCGCCGCGCTCCCAAGCAGCACACTGTAGCAGTGCGCCACCGGGCCGGCCCATATAATATCCAAACTTTATCAAAAACCACCAACAAAGATGGATTCCTATGTCACAATATAAAGGCTTAGTTTTTTGCTCTTGTTGTCATCTGAATCTCTATACCTTAAAAACAAACAAACCTGCTCTCTTATTTTTTAACCTGTTTCCTTCTGGAAATAGGTCTCAGGGATTCCTTTTCTGGTAATACATGTAGATCTGCTGCCAGATACACGACTAGGAGAATGGGAAGGCAACAGAGGGCAAAGTATTCCACAACCCCAGCTCTGTCCCAGGATGGGCAAGTGGCCTTAGTCTTTCACGCATCACACACACAGTAAGGTCTGAACTGGCCTAACCTCCAGCAGTCACTGGGATTTGGCTGCCCATGCACTTCCTAGGCAAAGGACTTCTCTTTCTTTGATTGAACAGCTACTAGGATAAATTAATCTCACCACTATTGACAACTCTTTGCATTCATACATACTTGGCTACCCAACTTTCCTTCTGAGGTTGTAACAGCCATTAGCTTATAATTTTTCCTTATATTATTGCTAGCTGGATTACTATAGCCTCTGTTGGTTTTACCTCTGGATCTCTCTTTGAGCACGCAGAACACTTACAACTATGAAAAAAAAGCTTCTGCTATTGTATTGCACTGTATTGTATTGTACTGTAAACACCTTCCTGGTCACTAAATATGAAAACAGTTAATACACTTCTCCAGTAAGGAGTTCCAATGACTTTCATAGAGATTTAGGCCAGAGGGGTCCCCAGAATATGCCCAGGCATATGAAGACACTTTTCTACTATGCAAAAATCCAACGTGTCTAGCATATATTGTTTTTAGGATTTTATCTGACTGAATGTTCCTTAAATGTAAGATTCATTCACGTTCATTTTCAGTGAATTAAATTTTTAAAAAATGTCCATTGGGCATATACAAATCCTATTTTAAATACCATCTCATGTATATACTTTGGGGAACAGAGTAAGACCTCAAGACCTGACAGATTCAAGAGAACAAATCATAGATTTAATTCCCTAAAACTAACTAGAACTTTTATTTTTATCTTTCCCAACGTTCTTTTGAAAACATTGTTCAAGTTCAACCAATTGAGGCAATACACTTTCACAGCCAATTAAAATCAACCTGCTGAACTTAATGACGTGACTGTAAGTATGTGTGCGTGGTTAAATATACATAACATAACATTTCCCACCTTGATCATTTGTAAGTGTACAACTCTGTGGCATTATTATTATTATTTTTAATATGGGAAATGTAGAGTGTAGTTATATATTTTAATTTTACTTATTTTTAATTGTAATGTGGCATAAGTGTACTCACATGTTGTGCAACCATCACCACCATCCATCTCCACGTTTTCATCTTCCTCTACTGAAACTCTGTCCCTATTAAACTAGTGTTTAATTCTCCTTCCCATTCTCCTTCCCTCAGGCCTGGGCAACCACCATTATGCTTTCTAAATGACATGATATTTTAATTATCTTTTTCAACCATCTTCTACTTTTGGCTAAAACTCCTGTCAAGTCTCTGCATTGAGACTCTTACTAATTTTTGTATGTTCACTGTGTGAAAACACAGTCTCTTCCCTTTCAGACATATATCTTGGGGAAAGAAGGGCGTGCATACAATTTGTAACAATATATATGCTAGTAATATTGATTTGATCAACATATGTCAACGTTGAACCTCAAAAATATGTATAATCAATTATGATTCAATAAAAATTTTTTAAAAATAAAAAAATATATATAAAAAAAAGAAGGGCATGGAAAGTAACCAGAAGAATAAAGATAAACCCAAGAAAGAAACAAGAATGCTGATCCTAGACTTCTATTTGTCCTCATGTTGCTATTTTAGGGAAAAACTTACTGTGTGTCAAAGTCATTATGAACATTTTTTTTTTTTCCTTTTGCGGGAGCGCTGCCACGCTCCCAAGCGGCGCACTGTAGCAGTGCGCCACCAGGCCGGCCCATTATGAACATTTTTAAAAAGCAGATTATGGGCCGAGCCCATGGCACACTCGGGAGAGTGCAGCGTTGGGAGCACAGCAGCGCTCCCGCCGCGGGTTCGGATCCTGTATAGGGATGACCGGTGCGCTCACAGCGCTCACTGGCTGAGTGTGGTCCAGCCGGTCTCAAAAAAAAAAGGACAAAAATATAAATAAATAAATAAATAAAAGGCAGATTATGCCTGATTATTTATTCCAATGGTATAGATTATCTATAAACAAGGAAATTTTTAAAAAGTTCTTGGGCTGGCAGGTTAGCTCAGATAGTTAAAACACGGTGTTGTAACACCAAGGTCAAGGGTTCAAATCCCCCAAACTGGGCAGCTGCCAAAAAAAAGAAAAAAGAAAGTTCTTTAAAATATTCTGAGAGCAGCTATGAGAATCAGGCATCCCATTAATTATTTTTCTCTAAGGTCTCATGGGTATGCTATTTGTTGACTGTAATACAAAGCTACAGTGAAGTCCCACACTCAGAATGGCTACTGAACACTCTCCAAGGTTTTTTTAGATGTGTTAAACAGATACTCACCATGAACTTTGTTTCACCCTTTGATAGAGTATCTGTAATAAAATGGACCTTTTGTAACTGCTCCACAACCTGATGTAACAGCTTTGGCTGTAGAATCATAATTAGGAAATAAGAAAAAGAGCAATTTCTCTGTTATGACAAGAAAACATTCTTAACATGAATTTTCTGATTATCTATGGAGAAATCCTCCTCCTCTTTTTCATTAATGTTCTGAGTAACTACTTTTCCCCTCTAACAGAAAATTCATCTTATCAAATGAAACATACTTTTAGAAACCACTGTTTTTCACCCTTATCCTAAAACAAATATCATGTGTATTTATATGATTCATTAAATCAAAGAGTTAGCTGCTTCGTCTTTAAAAGGTATATATATATAGTAACATCAAAAATGTTTTGCCTTCATGGGTTTTCTAATAGAAGTAAGGTTCCTCAATACTTTATTTTTTAATAGAAAAACATTCCTTCAATGAAAACCTGAATCTTATACTGAGTATTTCTAAAATATCTATGATGGACAGTAAATAATTCTGGAAATATTTTATTAAATTTATCTCTTTCAAATGTTAGACTGTCCTCCCAATTCCTGGAGGAAAAACATTATGTATCCCTTTCCTTCAACAACTTACTTTGCCGTTCACAGAATTCAATCAGCACAAAACACTTCGGCTGACTTTTTAGAAAGATTAAAACTTATTATGAAAATACCCACCTATCATTAGAAAATGGCATATCCCCTGCTGCATAAGACTGACCTGACCACGTTTGGTTATCAATTCTGAGATACCTGTTTGGTTGATTCCGAGGTAAAGCTTGGATGGGTCAGAAGAACGTCCATGTCGCCACTAGACGCCGCGCCTGTGAGGACAAAGGACATGTGGGAAGTTCTCACAGAAACATATCCATTAGGCAAACACAACCAAGCTGATAACACACACAGAAGAGCCTTACTTCTTACAGCCTAACTTTCTATTTCACCGTGCTTCATATTCAGTTAGTTAAAAGATTGCAATTTTCTGTCCAGCTATTCAGGTATATTGATGTAGACAGAAGTATCTGGGATAACAACAGTAATTGGCATTAGATATATACATTGCATATAACTAGTTAATTTAATGTGTTAAAAATGCACCTAAGTAACTACTCAATAATAAATAAAAACAACATTTAAAAATAACTTAAAATATACCTATGAACAACTATATATCTAAAAATCTCAAACAATATATGCTAACTCTGTAAAGATTAACAGAAAACTCACTTCAATTCTTATGATTGAACTCATTGAATAAATATTGGTAAAAATTACTATTACAGATTATAGATAAAAATAAAGCACTTTATAGTGACTTGAGTTTTGGTTTTGATCTATACTTTACAACTTCAGGCAAGTTATATATAGCTATTTAAATCTTTCTTTTACTATATACTTATTTTTTTCATTTTAAATGTCTTTTTTTTCCTCTTGTATTGCCAGCGAGGACTCTACATTCCTCTAGACCTAGTTTTCTTGTCTGTAATCTACTAAAAACTGCTTCATAGACTATTATACAACTAATTAAAAACATACGTAAAAGTACCTACTATGGTGCCTGGTACACAGCACAAAATAATCCTGTCTCTCTCCTCTCTTCATTTTCATAAGTACAGTATATGCCAAACATACTTTTGGTGACTGGAGATCTTGCAGTGTCTTTGGATCATCATCCTATACGTCAATAATTTTTTATCAGATATTTAAATGTAAAGAAGACTATACTGAATGTCAACTGATCTCAGGACATCCATGGAAGCTATTTAAACAAAGAAAATCCTATTATCTTCTCTTCTTCTCATTTCTTTTTCCTGAAAGCTGGATGTCTTTCACCACCCTTGACCTTGGTGTTACAAAGTACCAAAAGTGTTTAATCTACTTAAGAAACAAACAAAAAAAACTAAGTGAGCAAAAAAAGAGAAAAAACCCAAGCATCCATTAATAGGAGACTGGATAAGTAAAGTATGGTGCATACACATGGAATGTTACACAGCTATAAAAAAGAATAAGAAAGTTACCTGATATGGAAAGAGCTCCAGAATATATTTTTAAGTGAAAAAAGAAAGGTAGAATATTGTGTACATGTTACGTTACCCTGGGAAAGAAAGGGAGGGGGATGGGGAAATCAAGAATGTGTACTCGTACTAAGTTGTACTGTCATGTAGAAACACTGAAGGGGTACACAAGAAAGTAGTTACTAATGCGACAGTGGGGGGGAGTGGATAGGATAATCAGGGTCAGGTTGGAAGTGAGATTTCTTAGTGTGTACTTTTTTTTATATTAAAGCATGTAACCATGTGACATACTTATAATAAAAGTAAAAACAAAATAGAAATATACAAATCCAGGAAGGTTGTCACATTCAACACAGCATGTATTTGACTTGCTGTGCATCAAAGTCTACATTTCAAAAGTACAGAATGTAAGTTCCCACCTAAGAAGATTCTTATTTAAAGGTTTGTGGCAGGGTACAACAACGTGTGTATATTTTTAAAACTTCCTGGGTATTTCTGATGCAGACATACTTGAACAACTGGTTAACTCCAATCCTCTCATTTTGCAAAAGGAAGACAGATTTACCTGAAATCATATGATGGTAGTAGATTTGGCCTCAGCACCCAGGACTTTTGACCCCAATCAAATGTTCTTTCTACTTATCAGCAATCATGAATTTAGTTCTTCGCTCTCCTCAACTCTAGCTTCTTAAATAAGCTACCTGGAGTATTTCTAATAGCACATCACCCATTTCCCAGGCAAAACTCCGTAGGTGGCCAGAGATTCAGTCTAGGTGCCTATTCTAAAAAGTTTTAAATAAAGTTTTCCTATTCTAATTTTAAAAGTTAATATTTTCAGCCAGTAAGAGAACAGGATTGTGTGGCTCTCACTTTCCCTGTATTTGTATAGTTAGTGGAGATCTTCTAAAGAACCTGATTGTCGTAATAATTGGTTTTGAACTGATGCTTCTGAGACATTATTCCTAGGTCCATTATAGAAAACTTGGAAAATAAAGAGTAAGTAAACAAAACTACCCACAGCTTCACTAGCATCTAGCCCAATACAACCATTATTAGCATTTTAACATGCCTAAAATCATTTTAAAATTTTGCTAAACTAGTCATTAAAGTATCATCTTATAATCAAATCAGGATGAATTTCCCCTAGCTATGAATACATATTCTTATCTATAAACAAATAAACTTAGCTAATACTACTGGGTCTTAGTAAGTCTAAAAGGTAACACAAACTATGTCTGTTAAATCTAAGTTTTTCATTTACATTAGGCAATTTTAACATCAAGGCATGAATAACCCAAGATTAGGAAGCATGTTACCTCTTCTGAAACTGCCACAGACCGTAGCAATGTATTCAGAATCTACTTTTTTAACTTCATTTAGTACAATATCCTAATAAAAGAAAAATTAAGTCAGTATTCCAAAAATGGCTTTCACCAAGTGACATTCTCAATTCTAATAAAAAAATAAAATTCAGCACACTCTTACTTGCATTTGTAACATCTCTTCACGAGGAATTCTTTTCTCAAAGTCCTCAAAATATCTATAAAGACAGAATAAGTAGACAAAATATTTTTGTAAAATTTAAATCTCCTCATTGGCCAGCCACCAAAAAAAAAATTTTTTTTAAAAAATCTCCTTAAAAATTAAATTGCCTACCATAACAAGTGTCCTCATACCAGCAGAACATTCTCAAAAATCAAGACTAAAATTCGTTGAAAAGACAATAGCAAAATTTGCGGGAGGGTGGAGAGGGGAGGGAGTTATTAGATCAAAATCCTTAAGTGTTATCCTTTGTAATATTCCAGAGACTCCATCTAAACTTATCTGTAAATAAGCTTCATATTCATGTAAAAAGAGTAAATAAATATATTTAAGTTAGTGCATGTTTTCAAAGGAGATTGCTCTTTACTGGCAAGTCAAGGGGTTATAGTTTGCTGCTCTTAAATCCTGCAAAATTATCATATTTTAAAATATTATCCTAACACATGGATGAACCTAATCAACAATATGCTAAGTAAAAGGAGCCAGTCACAAAAGACCATGTATGTGCAATTTCATTTACATGAAATGTTCAGAACAGGCAAATCTGTAGAGACAGAAAGTAGATTAGTGGTTGTCTAGGGCTGAGGAAGGTGGGGTGGGGGGAAGGCATTGGGAGGAAATGGAGAATGACTGCTGATAGGTACAAAGTTCTTTTTGGGATAACAAAAAATGTCCTAAAACTGACTGTAGTGATGTTTCTACAACTCTGTGAATATACTAAAAGACATCGAATTGTACACTTTAAATGAGTAAATTCTATGGTGTATGAATTATATCTCAATAAGGCTATTATGAAAATATCTCAGTAAGAAATAATGCGTAAGCATATGTCTAAGAATGAAGTGCCTGTTCAAAGCCAATTCTCACAACAACCAGGTTCGTCGAAGACCCCTATTTACTATGCAAATACAAGGGAAGTAAGAACCACACCATCCTGGTCTCTTTCTGGCTCAAAATTTTGGAATGGTAGTATAGCTTCAAAAACTTTATGGTAAGGCATCAACATAAAAAGTTCAGAAGGTTATTAGAACTGAATCACCAACAAGACTATATAATACCAGAGTGGATATACATAGTGCTATGCACTGTAATTGTAAATAATCAATTTTTAGAAATGAGTGTTCCCAGATTATATCTGCCACACAAAATAGTTATTGATGCTGATATAGAAACATGCCTACTAGTTATTTCTATACTGTTATTTAGGTGTTTGCGGTTTTTCCTTTTTTTAAACTTGGTTTTTCATTTTCATGTCCTATCTTCTCAGGTAGACTATAAACTCCTTAACAGCTACACAGAACCTACTATATATCCTTACCCTAGACCTAGTGCAGAGCTCTGTACAACATAAGCATCACTGCCTGATACACTCAGTTGTATGTATTTTAAGAGTAAGTTCCCTGCTAAAGCCAAGAGAATGAGGGAAATCCTCAAAACAAGTAAACAAATTAGAAAGCAATAATAAAACATGTAAACAGAGGCATATACTCTACAAGAATCTGCAATAAATCTTAGCATTTCTGAATAGAAAAATGGTTGCATTAAACTAAGTATAAAGAGTTATTGTGTGTGAAAGAATGTTAATAAAAATTTTTAGGGCCAGCCCCGTGGCTCACTCGGGAGAGTGCGGCGCTGGTAGCACCGAGGCCACAGGTTTGGATCCTATATAGGGATGGCCGGTGCATTCACTGGCTGAGTGTGGTGCAGACCACACTATGCCGAGGGTTGCGATCCCCTTACCGGTCCAAAAAAAAAATAGAGTGCGGCGCTGGTAGCACCGAGGCCACAGGTTTGGATCCTATATAGGGATGGCCGGTGCGTTCACTGGCTGAGTGTGGTGCAGACCACACTATGCCGAGGGTTGCGATCCCCTTACCGGTCCAAAAAAAAAATTTTTTTACTTTTGTATCTCAAGGGTCAAAAGAACACTTGCTGTCTTACTTCAGCCCAATTCGCTGATGATGGTTCAATTTATCTTCATTTTTTCTGAGATCTGTAAAGAAAATAAATAAAATTGAAGTGTTAAATACTTTTTGGAAAAAATGCTAAACTCAATGACCCTTTTTACAAAGAACTACCTGGGGAAAAATTTATTGAAATGACTTTAAAAACACAAAAGTCAGAAAAAATTTCAGATATTAAGAACTAGATTACAGTGACTCTTCAAAAAAAAAAAGTGACGCTTCAATGTAGTGAACCTAACAGTTGATTTCATGATCATTTTTATTTATTAAATCAAAATTGCAATTTCAGTTACATGAAACAATCCAAGATAAAACATAGTAGACTGTACAAATTTCACTGGCAATTACAAAAAGCAATCTTACAAGAACCAATATTGTTTAATTTACTGTTAGTAGCAACAGTAGTCACCACAGTTCTGAATGTTTTACAATTAACTGCTTCATTAATGGTCTTTTGTTTATTCACTCCTTCCTTTAATCAGTACTGAGTACCGATTTTTGTACGCATTGTGCTAAAAATCCTGTTTTATCTTCATTTTTTACACTTGATCTTAGCCAAAAGGCCAAGAAGAGATATTTT
The DNA here is from genome assembly GCF_000696425.1 of Galeopterus variegatus. Taxonomy (NCBI): domain Eukaryota; kingdom Metazoa; phylum Chordata; class Mammalia; order Dermoptera; family Cynocephalidae; genus Galeopterus; species Galeopterus variegatus. The sequence goes on from NW_007726777.1 coordinate 274,790, forward strand.
CATTTTTTAATTTAAAAAAAAACTGTCATGACATCCTGTCTTAAGTCTAAAAGTGACTTGGCTCCATTTGGGTGCTCCTTTACTAGGCATGAACACAATAGCAAGCCTTGTTAAAGAAACAGCAAGGAAAGTACGAGTATGCTTCAAAAGCAAATCGCATAATCACCCTCATATTTACAAATGTATAAATTCCCTCTAGAGATAAAAATGGAGAAAAATAAACATCTTTATGATACATGGAGCACTTAATATTTCCCATAGTTGTGTGCACTCTGAAAACACTAAAGTATATAACTAAAAATGAAATGGAAATATTGTTTGTTTTATAGACATGTATAGACAGACAACAATAGCTATATTACACATCTGTGAATTGTGAAATAATATAAAAACCAGAACAGTATATCCCTGACATTACCAAGAGGTGCAACCAAATACCTTTGAGAAACCCACAAATTCTTGAGCTCTTTAGCCAATCGTTTCACTCAGATAAACTGTATATGCCACAAGCAGAAAAGCACAAACTCCCTCTGAAATGCACATGTAAAGTTCATTCTCTTGCTATGTGAATGACACAAACACTTAACTTGGTAATATTACTAATTAATTATGCCTCATAAGAATCAGTTGCCATTTTTAAGTACTTCTTATATACCAAACATTCTGCTAAGTGCTTTACATACATTATTGCATTAAATTGTATGAGGCAGAAATACCCATTTTGCAGCTGAGAAACTGAGGCCACCCTTCCGAAGAGCAGTGGAGGAGGGATTCAAACGCAAATCAGTCTCCAAAACCTGTCCACCTAACCATATGGGTTGCTTGCAAATAGTTGAAAACTCACAAATACTAAATCCGAACGCCACAGATGTACTGTAATGAATTCATATTAAAGCATGTGCCCTTGAAAAGTATGAAGAGATGAATTATACTTAAAGGATTGATATATTATAGGTTTAAGGAAAACATTATAATTACTTGACTTAGGCTCTATTTTTATCATTTCTTGGAAAGCAAAAATTCTTTCAATAAGCACTGCAAATATCTTACAAAATCTTTCTCAATATATCTTAGCTTTTAATATGATGTGTAAGACTTTGTTGTCTAAAGTTTTATTAAAGAAATAAAAGTAATTTAAATCTTCTAAAAATCCGCAAATGGTAACTATTTCATTCCCTTTAAACTAAGAAGTCACTTCTTAACTCTTCTTGATTTTCTTTCTGTTACAAACCTAAAAATATTTAAGATGGGAATATAAACTATATCCTATATCTATTCTCTACTGCAGAGTTAAAAAGAAAATCTTATCATCTGTATCTACAGATTGATAATAGGTTTTTCTTTTCTTTTCTGTTTTTTCTTTTTTCACCTGGCTGGTATGGGGATCCAAACCCTTGATTTTGGTTTTGGTGTTACACCACTACGCTCTAACCAACTGAGCTAACCAGCCAGTCAAGAACGATGTTTGTTAGAGTAGTATTAACAGTCCTTTAGGACCATATTTAACCTGAATTTAGTTACCTATTGTCATACTCACCTTCTAATGTTTTAATTCCTTCATCTACAAACTTCCTCGCAGCAGACGGACTATAAGAAAGAAAAGCATTATATCAAGATCAGGTAAAATTCAGGATCCTTGTAACAAATAAGCAACTATAAATATGTCTTGTCAAACAAAAGTCTGCTAAAAAGAGCTAAACAAGACTGGCTAAAATGTTACATGGTTACTTGGTAATGTTCAATTTTATCCAAAGCAAGAATTCTTGAAGTTTCAATCATTAGGAAGACAGCCATAGACTTGGACATGAAAAAGAAGTCTAAGCAGCTAGCTGTCATAATGCCCATGTATAGTCATATGGGCACTTGAAAACTGTTCACTCATTCAACTAGGATTTACTGAGAGCCCGTTATGTGCCAGATACTTTCCTAAGTGCTGAAAATACGGCAGGAGTAAGACAAATAAGAGTGCTGGTCTTTACCCACTTACATCCCAGAAAAAAAAAAAAAAAAAAAAAAAAAAAAAAAAAAAAAAAAGTTTGAGTGCTTGCTCCAGATTCATAAGGTGCTATGAAAAAAAGCGTGAATGCTTAGAATAAATATCATGCTCAGAGAAACAAAAGAGGCAGAATCTGCGGCAGGCAATAACAAGCACACAGAGCAAGTGTAGTAGAGGTAAGAGAAAGGAGAGATTATTTCTGGCTGGGGAATCCAACTGGTTTCATGAAGGAGCTGACAACTGCCTTGGATGGGGTTTTACAGTAGAGGCAGTATCTGAAGATCTGGCCTCAGACACATAAGCTATGGAAGGGTGAATCATATGGGCTAAAGCACAGAGGTGGAAAAGTACAGATTCTGAAGAAAAACAGCACGTAATTTAGTTGGCTGACCTGAAAAATAAAATCAACCTACTACTGTGTCTGCTTAAAAAATAGTTCTTACCCAATGCCACTAACTCGAGTCAGGAAATTGATGGATGAACTCGTATCATCCTGCCGAATCTTTAAGAAAAACAAAGTCTAATGATAATTTAGGAATGTTTTGAGTACTCAAACAATCTTACTGGAAATACAGCAATATGCTGAGAGACATAAAGAGCCGTTTACGCACATACGCATGGGTAACGCACAGGAATGTTCATATAGAAGCCAGTTGCTTACAGGCAACTAACAGTGCTAATGATCTCTAGTTTATCCAAATTTTTAAAAATGGAAATACAGCAATATGCTGAGAGACATAAAGAGCCGTTTACGCACATACGCATGGGTAACACACAGGAATGTTCATATAGAAGCCAGTTGCTTACAGGCAACTAACAGTGCTAATGATCTCTAGTTTATCCAAATTTTTAAAAGGGCCTATTTAACAAGACCAGAAATGATATAATTACTATCATTAGGGTGAAATAAAACCATAAAAATATTTGGGAGAGTTTAAGCATAGAAATTTTAAAAGATAACAATCTTTCAGTCAAAGTTTATAATCTCTTTTCTGAATGGTACTGAAAATGGAGCTAACTCCATTATAGATGCTCACAGTCTCTTAAATGCCACATAAAATAAGGGAACATTTTATAGAAACAATATTCAAATTTTTCTAAATAGAATAAAGCCATAAACTCTGCTCATCTCTTTTTGAGTCTCACTAGAGTGACATCAATCACCAATATTTATTTTTTATTTAGCAATAATGCTAAATAATAGTTGCCATAAGGCAGACACTATAATCAAATAAGTAAACAAATAAGTTAAAATTTTACCTTTTCCAATTTACGCAATTTCCCAGTCGCTAAAAACTCATCAATCTTTTCAGCAATTTTCGTTCCTACTCCAGGCTACATAGAGAATTGAAAGTATAAAAGTCATACAAATACAATGTTTACTAAATCACTAAAAGATAGAGTAAAAAGTAGGAAATGAAAAACAAATGAATATCACATGACAAGTTTTCATGGGACACAGAAAATTGAACCCCAAGAAAAATGAATTCTCCCAGAGGCAAAAATACTTAAATGATTGAAAAAAAGAAACCCTAATAATTGTAAATGTCTCTTGTTTATTTAAAATTAACTTTTGTTGTAAAAAACTTAAAAAATATAGTTTCATAAAGAATATTAAATCACTTGTCAATCTCATTGCCCTGAAAATTAAAATCATCTGTAATTTTATCCCCTAACATTTGTTATTTACTACTTGACTTTTTTTCTGCTTATATATATAAGCAGAATGTGTGTTTATATATACATACTTTTTTCTTAATATATCATGAACAAATTTCCATAGCAATCAAAAAATAAAACTATCGGGGTACATAGCATAGCACTGTATGAATGTATAATAATTTACTTAACAAATATCTCACGGGAGAACATTTAGATGGCTTCCAGTTATTTGATACCATAACAATGCTGTCATGAACTGCCTTTAGAACAGACGTTCTCAAGCTTTTGCATACATCAGCATCACCTAGGGTACTGTTAAACACAAGGCCAAGTCCCACCCTAGAGCTTCTGGTTCACTACATCTGGGGTGAGGCCAAGATGTGCATTTGTAACTTTCCAGGTGCTGCTGAAGCTGCTGGTCTAGACACCACACTTTGAGAACTCTAGAACTGCACATTCCAACATGGTACACTAGCCACATGTGACAATTTAAATTAATTAAAATTAAAAATTCAATTCTTCAGTCACACTAGCCCTGTTTCAAGAACTCAATAGCCAAATGTAGCTCATGGTTGCCATACAGGACAGCACGGCTCTAGAATATAAGCTGTGAGGGAGCAGAGATCCTGTCTTTTCATTGTTTTATCCCTAAAGTCTGGAGTTTAGGTGTTCAGAAATTATAAACTAATGAATCCTTATTCCTTAGGACAAATTCTTCAAAGTGGAATTGCTAGGTCAAAGGATATATACATCCTGTCAGCACTCTGCAAATTATCCTTCAGAAAGGCTTCCATCAGCAGTAAATAAGGGTCCTTTTCTTCACATCCTCATCCACATTGTATGCTATATTTGATTATTTGATAGGCACTATATAGTATCTTGTTTTAATTTGGAACTTTGATTATTAGTGAAGTTGAAGTTTTTCTCATGTTTACCGGTCCTTTTTAAACATTCAACATGCATAATAACATGCATGCCAGTTATTTCCTATGGTCTCTTAGTCCTAAGTTCACCCTTCCACATTCCTGATTTATTATTTAATAAATGTCCTCAAATTACTGAAAGCATATTCAAGTTCTGAAAATAGCAATTACCAGATAGAAATGAACAAAAGATTTAGGAAGTAGAATAGATTAGAAAGGGAAACTGGGGCCGGCCTGGTGGCGCACTGGATAAGTGCGCCGCTTGGGAAGCGCAGCGGCGCTCCCGCCCGAGGGTTCAGATCCCACATACAGACCGGTTCCCGCTCACTGGCTGAGCAAGGCACGGGAGCAACACCAAGGGTTGCAATCCCGTTGCCGGCGGTCCGGTACGGGGGCAACACTGAGGGTTGCGATCCGTTGCCGGACACGGAAAAAGACAAAAGACAAAAAAAAAAAAAAAAAAAAGAAAGGGAAACTGTCCAGGCTTCTCATTCCCTATATCGGAAGATAAAAAGAAAGAAATTATTTTTTCCTTTACATATAGTACTACAATAATTTTACTTAATAACATAACCTTGAGCAATTTAGACCCAGGCTATCTTATATACCTAACATTCAGATTTCTAGAATTACTGAGAAGCACTCATATAAGCTAGATAGATCTGCGATTCTTTTTTTTTTTTTTTTTTTGGTTTTGGTGGCTGGCCTTTAAGGCGATTTGAATCCTTGACCTTGATTCTTTAAATAATAGTGAAAAAAGAATGATGAGATTTTTATGTTAAGTCCAGTCTTATGCAAAAGGAGTTTTGGATACTTTTGTATTCTTTTTAGGGATTCACCATAAACTCGGATTTGGGATGAAGTGTATAAGAACTTTTCAAAAGTCTTTCCCTAGTAAATGAGAAGGATATCTACAATAAACATAAAAAGGAAGTTCGGTAGTGATAAAAGGGGAACAGAATGGAAGGAGGAATGATTCCTGAGGTTAACATTGGGTCAGTTCACCAAGACAGAAACTCAGAATTAAAGTCTAATGTATTTATTAACTTTCTTGGCTAGCCTATTTGGGAAAAATATACTGATGCTGAGAACTGCTCATGGCCACAAGAATTTAAAACCTATACAACTCAGTATGATTTGTACTGAGAAACAAATTCACGGTTAAGATGGCACATGATTAATATGGATAATTTGTCACTCAATCACAAGATGTATAAGATTTATAGTAATGTTATGACTTTGAAGGGTGAAAATATACTCTCAAGGCCCTCATGAGAAAGTTAAGGACAATCAAATATTAATACTTAAATTCAAGAAGACTTCTGTGAAATACAAATAGGTAAAGAACAACAGAAGGAATTATCACTATCAGGACTTGGACTAATCAAAGCTATGTCAGTTTGGCATCTTTAACAAAAACATGATATTGTCCTTAAATGTGAGAAGCTTTAATCATTTGGTGAGACTGAGATGAAAGAGAACAATCTATCAATAGATAGACCTTCCCAGGATACTCCTGATGAGATTATTACAAATCACCAAGAGATGAAATCCTCTAGAAATTGTGACACTACCAGCACACGGGGTTTCATGGAAATTGCTTTATAGAGAACAGGATTAAATGCCATCATAGAGGAGGTGCTTAATCATCTCTTTGGGGAACACTATCTCACATAAGTTCCTATACTTATGTGATATGCTAGTATCAGATAAGCTAGTACCACTTCATCATCATGCTTTTCTTAAAGACCAACACTTGGGCCGGCCCGGTGGCGCACTGGAGAGTGTGCCACTAGGGAGCGCGGTGGCGCTCCTGCCAAGGGTTCGGATCCCATGTGGAGACCAGTTCCTGCTCACTGGCTGAGCGTGGTGCGGG
>NW_007726777.1:282036-316565 GCF_000696425.1 Galeopterus variegatus
AGTCCTCTTCAGTTAGGGCGAGAACATGATTAACTTTTTCCTGGCAAGTTGATGTGGATGGTCAGATGCTGCTGTGGCCCATCCGGTGGGCTGATGTGGATGTGGATGGCCTTCATCTTCAACATCATCTCGTCCCTTCTTAAAACATGCTCTCCTGGGCCGGCCCGGTGGCGCACTGGAGAGTGTGCCACTAGGGAGCGCGGTGGCGCTCCCGCCGAGGGTTCGGATCCCATATAGAGACATGTCCGCTCACTGGTTGAGCGCGGTGCGGGTGTGACACCGAGGGTTGCGATCCTGTTACCGGTCACGAAAAAAGACAAAAAGGAAAACAAAACAAAACAAACAAAAAAAAACATGCTCTCCATTTGTTAACTGCTGATTTCTTTGGGGCATTGTCCCCATAAACTTTTCGTAAAGCATCAATGATTTCTCCATTTTCCATCCAAATTTCACTGTAAATTTGATGTTTGTTTATCTAAATTCAATTTTAGCAGGATTCATGTTGCTCTGATAGGGGCTCTTTACAAACTGATGTCTTATCCTTCTTAATGCCTCAAACTAGATCCTGTTTAGACATGTTATAACAAGTTAGTATGAGTTTATTTTGATGCAAAAAAAAAAAAAAAGAAATCCATGTATAATTTTTTCATAACACATTTTCCAGGAACTTTTTGAAGACCACTAACAGGAGAAATGTACAGATATATGAAAAAATACTCAACATCACAGGGAATCATCAGGGAAAGACAAATTAAAGTCACAATGAAATAACTAATCATTCTAATTAGAATGGCTATTATCAAAGAGAGAAAGCAACAAATGCTGGTGAGGATGTGGAGAAAAGGGAACTCTCATATACTGTTGGTGGGAATGTAAATTAGTACAGCCATTTTGGAAAACAGTATGAAGGTTACTCAAAAGACTAAAAATAGAGGGCTGGCCATGTTAGCTCACTCGGTGAGAGCGGTGTCATAACACCAAGGTCAAGGGTTCGGATCCTAGTACCGGGCAGCCACCAAAAACAAAAAAAACTAAAAATAGAACTACCTTATGACCCAGCAATCCTGCTACTGGGTATGTACGCAAAGGAAATGAAATCAGAATATTGAAGAGACACCTGCACCTCCATGATCACTACAGCACTATTCACAATAGCCAAGAGATGGAATGAACCTAACTCAACAAACAGATGGATAAAAAAAAAAGTGGTATGTGTCCAGAATGGAATATTATTCAGCTATACCAAAGAAAAAAATACTGTCATTTGCAGCAACATGGATGGAACTGGAGACCATTATGTTAAGTGAAATATGCCAGGCAGAGAAAGATAAATACCACATGATCTCACTCATGGAACCTAAAAAAAAATGATTCTCATAGAAATAGAGAATAGAATGGTGGTTACCAGAGAATGGGGAGGAGGGAGGAGGAAAGCAAAAGAGGTTGGTCAACAGGTATAAAGTTAGAGTTAGATAGGAAGAATAAGTTCCGGTGTTCTAGTGTGACTACAGCTAAGAACAGGGTTCAAAATAGCTAGGAAAGATGTTGAACATTATCGCCCCAAAGAAATGATAAATGTTTAGGTGATGGACTGTTGCTTTGCCTCCCACAGATTTGTCACCTCTCTTCCCCTGGGTGACAGAGCCGCAAAGGATTACTCAAAGCCCATCTCTTCTGAGCAGTGAGAAGCCTCGAAGTGGTTAATCTCCTGGAACTCTCAAGAGAGAGGCATTCCTCCCATTTGGGAAATTAACCACGAATTGGGGTTCTCTTCCTGCATTTATTCTCCACACCAGGAAGTTACAGGAAGAGAACATAGGTGGGGTTATAGTTTAACAATATAGGCTGGTAACATTCAGTAAAACAAGCAAGGTGATATTCCATAATGCAATTTGCAAGAAGTTAAGTCAATCCACCAACAAAAGCTTGATCTTAGCAAACATTCTCTCTCCTTACAGCAATTTCCCAGTATCTTTACATATCAATCAGTAACCTGTCTGTCCTTTAGCCAGCAACCTTGCTGTGCTACAATTCTTTATCTTACAACAGAGACTAGCCTGGGGAAAAATTTCCTGTCTTTTATAAGGTTAATGTTTTACATGTACTTTCAAGAAGTTGGGCTAAACCTGAAACTACAAGAAACTAGGCCCTGTGAAATATATTTGCTTTATAAATGTAAGTATACTCCACAATGGATATGCTAACTACCCAAAGGGGATCATTATACAATATGTGCATGTATTGAAACAACACACTGTGCCCCATAAACATGTACAATTAAAGATAAACAAAAATAAATAAATAAAAGAGAAATGTATGTGGGGTAGGCAGGAGCATTCCAGACTTATTTCCCACTCAGACCATATGCCTTCATCAAACATAATTACTGACTTCTAGAAAATGTTATACCCTTCATGTCTCGATGCCTTTGTCTAGATTGCCCTTCCTCTCACTTGTCATCGATGAACTTCTTCAAGACTAAACACTTCATCTCTGAAGACTGCTGTGACCCAAATAGAATATAGGGTTGAATATCTCTATGATTTCTAGATTATCAAATGTATAGATGATAGCACAATTACTTTATATAGGAATTAAGGAAAGGAGGGAGCATAATCAGTTTAGAGTTATGTTGAGTGGGAAGGGACCTGAGTTGAAATCAAGGGAATACAGGGGTAAAAATTTGGAGAAAATCCCAGTGAGACACAGATTTGAAGTCACTGATGTAAGTGGTAAGATTGCCAGGGAAAGTATGAAAGTGAGAAAAGAGGGCTAAAGGCAGACTTCTGGGAACTCTCATCTTTAAAAGGTTAGAAGAAGAGATGAAAGAACATAAGGGAGTGCCATCACCGAAGTCAAGGGAAAATCTTTCATGGAATAAGCTAGTGGTGAATGTCACCAAGAGTCCAATAAGATGAGCTGTAGGCGACAGCATTTTCAGAGAAACGGTAGGATGGGAATTACATTGCAACAAGATAAGGAATGACTAGGGACAAGGAAGTCCAGGCAAGGAACACAGACTATTCAAGAAGACTAACTGTAACGTGAGGAAAGACATAAGGTGCTAGCTAGAGGGAAGATAAGATTATTTTGTTTTTGTTTTTAAGAGCTGAGGGACTTGGACAGGTTTACAGGCTAAGGAGCAGAAACAGGTGGATGTGTAATGGCTCAGGCCCCTGGTGAGATGGACAAGGTAAGATCCCACAAAGGCGACAGGATCAGACACAGATCGACCAGATGGAAAGATGTCATTCCTTCAACCACATCTATTTCACAGTATGTCATCTGCTGTCTTTCATTATGGCTTAAAATCACAATGCATTTCAGTAGTTCACATTTAGTGATGGGAAAAACACGTATCAGGCTACATCTGTTTTCAACCAGAATTATCTGATTGATCCTACAGAGAGCTCTGCTCAAATTCTTCCAGAAATATTGAACAAGGTACCACCCTCAGTTCATGCTTTTTTGCTCTGCTGTAGATGGCCCAAGTATCCACTGGACCCTCAGCTTTGCTAACTGCCACACTAATTAGGGGCGTCCCAGAACGCACATGCTTCCAGAAAGTGCTGAGCTGTCTCACCTGTAAGCATTGTACTTGTGGATAGCCTGGCTCACGTTCTTCTCAAAGTTCGCGAGTTCTGAAAAGGCAACGAGAGACTCGGTGAGCAAGAGCCACGAGCAGACAAACAAGAAGTGAGTTTCCTGGAAGAGGAGGTGGCAGCCTCCACGGGCCATACCAAAGGGAGCCCGAGCGGTGACCCCACGAGTCCCCGGCAGGATGACCATCGGCCACGGGCCCAGAGGAACGTCCCCAAGGGAGACGATCCCACCCACTGGGCTGTGGGGCGGGAGAGGAAGAAGGGCAGGCAAGGGGTGGGAGGAAAGGAGAAGAAAGCCGGCGGGGCGCGGCCCGGTGCTCACCCGTGAGCATGTCGGTGATTCCCCCGTTGAGAGTCTCCTGCGGCGCCTTCCGTTTGCTCATGGTGGCCTGCACCCGACGACCCCAGACTGTTCGGAACCCGAGACCGGACCCTCTGCTAGCTTGAAGGAGCCACCAGGATTTGGAGAGGGGGCGGGAGCAGCCCAGCCCCAGCCAGGCCGGCGCGACCGGCACACAATGGCTGCCTTTGACAGGAGGCGCGGCGCCGGGCGCGCGTGGTGACGTCACGAGCCGGGGCGGGGCCGGGGCGGGACCGGGGCGGGGCTCCCGCGGCTTGTGCAGAGGGGAACCGGGTGGGTGGGTAGGGGGCAGCACCTGCACGAGACAGGCTGGAAGTGGGCGCCTGGGAGCTACACCCGAATGCGGTTATTACGGGAAGACCTGGATTCTTCACCTAAGAGATTGTATCTGTTTTCCCAGTGTTTGTTTGGAATCCTGTCTCTAGAGGAGGCAAACAGGAGTCCGATTTTGAGTGTGAAATATTTACTGTCAAACTTTCTGTAGGAATACAGTGCAGTCCACACTGCAGTGGAGCTCTGTGCTAAGGTGCTGCAGGAGTCTAGAATGAAATATGCGAAGGTCGAGGGTTCAGATCTCCTTATTGGCCAGCCACTGGCGGGAGCTGGGGTGGAGGGGAACCATGCCATACAAAACTTTTTAGCGCATCTGCCCACCAATGTCAAAAGATATTTTATTTTTAATTCCCCTGCCTTTTGTGGTAGGGGCCAAAGTGATGAAAAGACCACAAGAAAGGGAAAAATATTTGACCTAGATAATGATCAATGGAACGTTGGTAATATGATGACCTATATCTGAGAAATTTACAATCTGCTTGCAACTCAGTGAATATTTATTCCCCTCTTATTTCAGTTTATTTTATCAGGGTGGCCATGGGGTAATCACGTGCCCTGGAGGTCTCATGACTGAGGAGTGGGAAAGGAACAAAGTGTCCTCTGCAGGGAAAATGGAGTCAGTTTGGTTCACAGGCCTGCCTTACTCTGTCTTGGTTACAAATTCCCTCCTGAGGGCTGAGAGCACAGCTGTGCAGCTGGAGGCAGAAACTTGCGGCTGCAGCTCTTCACACTTGGGGCAGCAAAGCAGCCGGTCCTTGTGCGGTTCACGGTTCATTTCCCAGAGAAGGTGTCTTCTGCAGCCATGAGGCTCCTCCCAAGGCGGTGAGCTCTGGAAAAGCTGCTTCATTTTGATCAGGATAACAGGACAGAACCGACATTTAAATGAGCTTCTTGGTGTGCGGATGAGCAGGGAAGGGGTGCGGGCGGCGCGTGAGGAGAGAGCGCGCAGAGGACAGGGAGGAGAGGTGGCGGGAGACAGCGCCAGGGTGGGGTCCCCGCAGGTCATCGTGAGGACCTCAGTTCAGCGTGAGTGAGGGGGAACCCTTGGAAGGTTTTGAGCAGACAAGTGACTTGATCTGACTTATGTTTAGAAGAGTTATTCAGGGCTGGCGGGTTAGCTCAGTCGGTAGGGCATGGTGCTTACAACACCAAGATCAAGGGTTCAGATCCCTTTACTGGCCTGTGCCACAAAACAAAACAAAAAAATGCTGTAAGAGAATTATTCTGGCTGACGTAGGGGAGCAAGGATATAGCATGAGCAGAGAGACAAGTTAGGGCCATTGCAATAATCTTGGCAAGAGGTGATGGTGGCTTGGGCCAGGGTGGTGCTGAAGGAGATGGTAAGAAGTTATTCAGATTCTGAGTATATTTTCAAAGCTGAGCCAACAGAAGGCACTAATGATATGGATGGAGGTATGAGAGAAAGAGAGAAGTCGGGTGAATCCATGGTTATTTAACTGAGTAACTAGAAGAACAGAGCTGCCATTTTTGGAGATGGGAACACTGTGGGGACCAGGTTTGGAATATGAGATGTCTATTATACATCACAGACCCCTCAAGCCCATTTTCCTGACTGGGTCACAGACCCTTCACATGCAGTTCTACAAGCTAGGTAACCAGAAATAAAAGGTCCTTGGAGCCTTAGTTGAAGAAAGAGTAGTCTTTATTCAGCACACACATGGCTAAGAGCTAGGCAGTCCAAAGAGAAACTCAGACACTGAGCTGCTACCAGCAAAGTCCAAAGAATAACTGAGCAGCTGCCAGCAAAGTAAACATGCTCTATTTTTAAACACAAGCTCTCTGTGGGCCAGTCACTGCTTCACAAACTCTGAAACACACCAGAATAGCAACAAACTAAAAAAAGGTACATGGCACTAAGTCCAGCTCCATACAACTTGTTTACAAAGAATGTGCTGCATCACCCCCAACCAGACCTGAGGTGAGGGGGGCCTGACTAAACTATTCTATTTTCCTCACACATCCAGTTGACCATGTTGAAGAGGCAACTGGATAAAGGTACATGGCACTAAGTCCAGCTCCATACAACTTGTTTACAAAGAATGTGCTGCATCACTCCCAACCAGACCTGAGGTGAGGGGGGCCTGACTAAACTATTCTATTTTCCTCACACATCCAGTTGACCATGTTGAAGAGGCAACTGGATATATTATATTATTCTGGTGTATGGTGGAAGGTCTGGGCTAGAGGTATAAATTTGAAATCAGCAGCATCTATATGGTACTTAAAGCCATGAGGCAGAATTAAGTCACTTTGGGAGGATAGGTTAGAGAAAAGAAAAACTCCAGGGGGTTCCCGCTAGTTTAGAGGTCAGGTAGATGTCAGGGAATCAGCCAAGAAAACAGGAAGAGCCATTAATGAGGATGAACAAGGATCAAATTGGATGAAGAGAGTAAAAGGCTTTCTATAAAGAAGAAACACATGGTGAATATAGGGAAAGTAGAGTATTGCATAGAGGTTGGTAAAATATAAGGTTAGAACACAAGTATGCCAGACTATGGAGACTAGATTTTAGTCTCTGGGTGATGTAGACTTGCCGGAAGGTTTTACGCAGCCTAGTGACATTTCCCAATTTTCTGTTTGTAAAATCACTCTAGCAGCACTGTAGAGGATGACTTTTTGTTAGGTGGGAGGTGTTAAAAGCAGGGAGACTATTTAAGAAACTAAGGCAAGAAAGCATGAGAAAGGGAAAAAGGTTTTTTTTTAAATTAGGAGGTGAAAAATAGGCAGGTTTTGGGTTATAGGAGAGAGGAAGATGGAAGAGTCTAGCATGATCACTAGCTTCTGCCTTATAGGACTTAGTGGATAGCAATGCTATTACTTGAAATAAAAAATATAGGGCCGGCCCGGTGGCGCACTGCTACAGTGCGCCGCTTGGGAGTGCTGCGGTGCTCCCGCGGAGGGGTCGGATCCCACATACAGACCGGTTCCCGCTCACTGGCTGAGCGAGAGGCGGGCGCAGCACCGAGGGTTGCAATCCCGTTGCCGGTCTGGTCCGGTGCGGGCGCGACACTGAGGGTTGCGGTCCGTTGCCGGACACGAAAAAAGACAAAAGACAAAAAAAAAAAAAGAAATAAAAAATATAGATGTAACAGATTTGGGGAGGGAGGTGATAATACATTCAGTGGTTTTTGAGGTGTTTAGATATGTTTGCCACAGGTAGATATGCAGATTGGAAGTTCAGGGATAGAAATACAGACTTGTGAGCCACCAATATAAAGACAATAGTTAAAACCAAGAACATCAACCTTGGAAAGTCAGTATTTTCCTTCATATTCATAAATACACATTTCAAGTGCCAATGGAAAAAGTATGGACCCATTTCAGATATAAAAATAAATGCAAAAATCTCAAGAAAAATATTAGCTAAGTTTAAAAACAAATTACCATGTGCGAGTAGATTTAATCCTAACAATACAAGAACAGTTTAACATCAGAAAAATCTAACGATGCAATTTCTTACATAAATGAGAGAAAAGAAAATACATCACATGATTATCTCAATATATAAATGCTATGGACTAGAAATTTGTGCCCCCCGAAATCAATATGTTAAAGTCCTAACCCCCAACGTGATGGTATTTGGAGGTGGGGCCCATGGGAAGCAGTTAAGTTTAGACAAGTTCATGAGGGTGGGGCTGCCATCATGTGATTATTGTCCTTAAAAGGAAAAATGTTCCTTTGCTCCTAAGACTTCTGATACCAAATATGTAGGTTTTCCACACCATACCATTCTCCAATTTTCTGCAGACACCGAGTGTCCTACGATTGAATTCAATTCTGACATTAACTACTGTGAGTTAGTGTAGACCCCACAGGTTAAGGGCTCTGTCCCACAAAACTGACCCCCACTTCAGGTGCAGGTTTTAAATTGGAGGTTTTCACAACACTCTCCTCAGGTTTGATAGTTTGCTATAAGGGCTCTCAGGGGCTGGCTAGTTAGCTCAGTTGGTTAGAGTGTGTAGTTGATATCACGAAGGTCAAGGTGTCCTGATCCATTACCAGCCAGCCTCCAAAAACAAGCAGGGGAGGGGGGCCTCTCAGAACTCAGCAAAACACTTATGTTTACCAGTTAAAGGCTACAACTCAGGAACACCCAAGTGGAAGTGATGCATAGGACAAGGTATGGGGGTAAGGCCACAGAGCTTCCCATATCCTCTCCGGTGCACCACACACCCAGCACCTCCCCGTGTTCACCATCCCAGAAGCTTGTCAAATCTTGTTGTTCAAGAGTTTTTATAAATCTTAATCTCCTGCACTTCTTCCCCCCAATTCCCTTCCCAGAGGTCAGTGAGTGGGACTGAAATTGTTGGAGAGAGCAGGACTAAAGCCATTTTGGGACCTAAAACCACCTGGGCTGCATTGGGATGGTGGGGAAGATGATTTTAAAAAGAACATTTTTTTCTCTACACTCTTTCTTCCCACCCTGTGACTTTCTAATCTTTCTTGCTAAATAGGAAAACAAGGCTGAAAAGCTAATCAGTACTTTGCAAAACTAACAGTTCTCTGAGACTTGTAGAATTTTGAGAAGTGGTCAAAGCCAAATGAAAGGAAGCTGACTTTGGCTACCAGCCAAGTCAACCACATCTCTGCAAAGCGAAACTACTCAAAAGACTTTGCAGAAGAGTTGATTCTACTCCGGAGTGAATCAAAATCTTGCAGGGCCCTGAGATAACAGCGAAGATGAGAGCAGAAACCAGAGGCGGCCTTGGTGAGACCTTGTACCCGACCCATAGACACGGACCCCCTGTAGCTCATGTGCCCCTCTCTCCTGCTGTTCATTTCCCACGTTCCATTCCCTCACCCCCCACTTAAAAAGCCCCTCAGTAAACCTGAGTCTTTGAGACGGCTTTAGCCTGACCGTTCTCCTTCAGGTTTACTGGGGAGATGGTTTTAGTCTGGCCTTTGTCCTTCGGGTTTACCAAACAGATGGGTGACCCTACCATCGCTCTTCATATCACTGGTATTCCTGAGTAAAAGCTGACTTCCATTTTCACCAACTTTTGACTTTTGAGTGGTTCGCTTTTGTCTGGGGGCAGGCAGCTGGACCTATGAGTTTGGACCAATTTTAGGGAGTCTCAGCCAGGAGCTGAGCATGCCCTGTAAAAAAGAATTCCAACTCTTTAATCTTTTGGTCTTTCTGGTGACCAGCCACATCTTGAGGCTATCTAGGGTCCGCATCCTACGTCCCCTTATTAGCATAAACTCAAGTGTTGTCATCAAAAGGTACTCCTTATAAATAAACAAAGACAGTCCTATCACTCAGGAAATTCCAAACATTTTAGGAACTCTGTGCCAGGAAACAGGGACAAAGACTGGTTATATTTCTTACACCACAGTCCTTAATAAGAAGACGAGACCAGAGTGTGCCCTCTGTCTTTCTTCTGCTCTCCCCCGCTCTCTCCCTCTCTCTCCACCAGGTGAGGACACAATGAGAAGGCCAGTGAGACAGCCTTCACCAGGGAACTGAATCGGTGGGCACCTTGGTCTTGGACTTCCCAGCCTCCAGAACTGTGAGAAATAAATTCATGTTGTTTAAGATACCCAGCCAGTGGTATTTTGTTATGGCAGTCTGAGCTGACCAAGACAATAAATTAAAAAATATGTGATAAATTCCAAAGCAATTTATGATTTTAAAATAATTCAAAAATCTGGGATAGAAGAAAACATCCTTAACTTGATAAAGACTATCTGGCAGAAACCTAAAATAAACATCTTTTTTGATATCAGAAGGGGACAAGGATGTCCATATCATCACTATTTCACAAACAGTACTAGAGATTCTAGCCAATGCAGTAAGACAAGAGAAAGAAATAAAAGGCATAAAAATAGAAGAAACAAAGCTATAAATATTTACAGCTAACAGTAACTTACATATAGATAACACCATATAATCAAGATAAACTATTAATACCAAAAAAAAATTCAGTAAGGTCCCCAGGTATATGACTGACTATTAAACATTAATTTTTGGGGGGGAGGGGAGAGAGGGAGGAGGGAGGGAGGTGTCGGTGATGGGCCATAATAATCATATACAGTGTATATTGACAAAATAAAAATTTAATGGAAAAAAAAAAAACCATTAATTTATTCCCCCCTATCGGCAACAACTAATAAAAAAGAAATTGTAGAAAATAACATATATTGGGCCAGCCCCATGGCGCACTCGGGAGAGTGCAGCGCTGGGAGCGCAGCGATGCTCCCGCCGTGGGTTCGGATCCTATATAGGAATGGCCGGTGCACTCCCTGGCTGAGCACCAGTCATGAAAAAGACAAAAAAAAAAAAAAAAAAGAAAATAACATATATTGAAAAAATGACCTAATTCACAATAGAACAAAAATACAAAGCATTTAGGAATTATTATTATTATTATTTATGCAAAACATCTAGATGGGTAAGATATTTAAGCTATTTAAAAGCTTTAAAGAATACCTGAATAAATGGACATACAACATAGATGAATTTCACAGCCATAATGTTGAGGGAAAGAAGTCAGACACAAGACTGTATACTATATGACTACACTTGTATGAAGTTCAAGCAGGGAAAACTAATCTATGGTAATAGAAGTCAGAATACCCATTCTCTTTAGTGGTAGGGGTAATTCTCTGAGAGGGAAGATCCAAAGGTCTGAGTAAGTTTCATGGGCAGGTAGGTTGCTGTGACTCCTTCAGCATGGACTTCTTCTCTCTCAATCCAGGCTATGGCTTCATGGGGTGTTCTTTATGGCCAGCTGGCTTAAGAAGAAAAAACTGTAGCCTGGTTTATTGATGGCTCTGCACAACATGCTAGAAGTAGGTAGCTGCAGCACTATAACCCCATTCACAGGTAGCCCTGAAGGACGGTAGTGAAGGAAAAGCCTCCTAATAGGCAAAATTTTGAGCAGCACATTTTTTGTCCACTTGTCCAGGATAAGAGATGGCCAGAAGTATGGATTTACTCTGATTCATGGGCTTTTACTGACGGGTTGGCTGGGTGATCCGAGACTTGGAAGGAACAGGATTGATAGACTAGTAACAAGGAAGTCTGGAAAAGAGGCACATGTTTGAACCTCTTAGAACAGGCAGACTGAAGATCGTTGTATCTCAAATGAATGCCCATCAAAGGACATTCACTGCACAGAAGGCTCTTAATGAGGCTACAAAGTTATATGGTGAGCAGATGTCAGTCTCTTTTCCCCAGCCATCCATGTTTATGGCTCAATAGGCCATAAACAAGGTGGCCATGGGGGCAGAGATGGAGGCTATGCACAGGTCAGCAATGTAAACTTCCCCTTACCAAGGCTGACGTGACTAATGCTACTGCCAACCTGCCAATGGACACTAACACTGATCCCCCCAATATGGCACAAATCCCCCAGGAGACCAGCCAGCCATCTGATGGTAGACTGATTATATCAGGCCTCTCATCACAGAAGGGGAAGAGATTCATCCTTATTGTCATTCCTCATTGGATTAGATACCTATCCTGGATATGGACTGCTTTTCCTGCCTGCTTCTGCCAGCACCACCATCTGTGGACTCTGCATCCCCATAGCATTGCTCCTGATCAGGAAACTCAATTCAGCAAAGGAAGTGTGGCAGTGGGCTTATGCTCATGCAAGTAGCTGGTCTTACCACAGAGCCTATCACCCAGGAGCAGCTCATTAACTGAAATTGGAATGGCTTAATGAATACAGTTACAGTACCAGTTGGGACACGACATCCTGAAAGGATGGAGTTCTAACAGGATGCAGTATGTGCATCAAATCTAATATCATTATAGGAAGCAACCTCCTCCCCCATAGTCTGTGGGTCTAGGCATCAAGGGATGGAAGTAGGAGTGTCTTCTCTCACTATATATACAAAAGCTCACTTGCAAAATTTTGGCTTCCCATGCTGGCAGTTTTGTACTCAGCTGACCTGGAAATCTCAGTGCCAAGGGAGGAATACTTCAACCAGGAGCACTTAGTTGACTTAAAAGATGAGATGCCATTTCAGGCTCCTTATGCCTCTGAGCCAATAGCCCACCCCACCCCACCCCCAAAAAAAGTATTTATTGGAGCGACTGATCTGGATTGCCAAGGGGAAATGGAATTGCTCCTACTCAATTAGGGCAGTGAGGACTACGTCTGGAACCCAGGGGATTCACTGTAGTGGGTCTCTTGATACTTCATGTGCAATAGTTAAGGTTAATGGAAAATAACAATGAAAGGTTGGACGATTGTGGGCTGAGACCCTTTAGGAATGAAGATTTGGGTTACTATGTCAAGCGAGGAGTCCTGACCAGCTGAGGGCAAGGGGAAGAAATCCACAGCTATCAATTACAGCTTGGTGGAAGACACAGATGCCAACTGCAGAAACAGCGATTGCAGTAACTTTGTGTATCTTCTCTTTGCTTTTTATATGTAAGTGCTTATTTGTATGTGTTATTCATTTTCTTCCTCTCTCTCCTTCCCAATATTATCTTATATACAAGCTGTTGGAGATAAACTTTACAATTTGGTGTGACCGAATGTGGAGAGTAATTACTATACCTAGCGATGAATACAGTGACTGTTGGGTCCACGCATCTCTTCATCTTGGGGAAAGAGTAAGAATTTTTTCACTTCTATAAAGGGTAGCTACATGCTGTTGAGATAGTGACATAGAGCACTTAGTAGCTGTGTAGAAGTTTAAATGTGTGTAGAAGGATGCACATGGAAGCTGAGTAGCCAAAGAGGTGGATTGTGTTGGTTACTGATCTATTGCCTCTTAATTCCAAATTCACCCTTCATTGTCTTTGGATAATGGAACATTCCTCCTTTAAGCTGGCAGAATATTCTTTGTCACAGGGGACACTGGAGGGACACTACAGAGGGAAGGGACTCTTCTGGGTCTGGTGTGGTGTTGTGGGCAGGCTCCTGGAGTGTGTGGTAGCTGGCAAGAAGACTCCTTTGTCGCCCAAAGGGTGGCTTCCCACCACACTACCCCGTAGAGTTTCCAGGTGAGTTCTGAGGCACATTACTTCCCCATGGACAGCTTTCTCCAGTGCCCAGAGGGCAATTTCCCTGAGAGTTCTGCCAGCACAGCACCTCATGGTCATGCCCTTTCCAAAGATGTCTAGATCTCAGCCTTGGGCTGTGGTGGGGATGGAAGGTAGAGACTTTTCCAGATTTGTTCTTTCCTTGAGTTCTCTGCCTCAGCCATTGGGGTAGTGGCTGCTCTCTATATCTGCTGTTCTTGTATTCTTTTTAAAAAATTGTTGCAGTGACTTAGAATGTTCTTGTATTCTTGAGTTTTCTTTACCCCTTAGGCGTCAATTCTGTTATAGTTAATAATTTCTCATATTAAACTTTCTTTATTGAAATCACTATGTGGTTTCATTCTCCTGATTGGACCATGACTGAAAGTATAGTAATGGTAGTTGTACTTATGTTTTAAAAGAAGAAGGCTAAACTTTTAGAGATACACACTAAAATATGTATGGGTGAAACGTTATGATGTCTGCGATTTGCTTCATAAATAAAATCGGTGAGGAGGTAACATGGTCGGCCATGTACTGATATTTGTTGAATCTGAGAGACTGGAATATTATACTATTGCTCATTGTACTATTTTATTTTTATACAGCTGTCAAATTCTCCATAACGAAACAGTTCTTATCTCAATGCTCCTGCAGAGTAGCTTGTGCAGGAGCACAACATTTCCATGGGAACCAGTATAACTGAGGCAAGACTGTTGGGAGTAACCTGACTGCCCACTCCACTGCCTCTGGGGAGAAACTGTTGAGAAACTGTTTGGCCCTCTCATGAAAGTCCAACTTTACTTAAGCTTATTAAATCTCTCCATGCCTCAGTTTCCTCATGGATAAAATTAGGATAGTAATAGCACTTACCTCATTAGAATTGTTTGAAGACTACAGAATAGTATATATTATCAATCTAAAACCCACTGATTGTAAGAAACACCATTATTTTATGTATCATGAAGAAAAAAATGGTGCCAATTAAACTATGGCACTAAATTTCTTAATGACAATCCTACATGACAAATGGATTAGTCACACCAGCCCCTTGTTGCTTTGAGTGTTTCAGCTGTTGTGAGGGATGTGGCGATCTCTTGACTTCAGCTGCAGTTCTTGGCATGTGTTATAGACAGTCCTCTTTACAGATTACAAGTTAGCCTCACTTGCTTGTAGGTGTGTTCCTTCCTTAAGACCCATAAGAATTTGGCTGTTGCTTTGCAAGAAAATACAGACTTATGATCATATCTCCACAAGAAATACCTGTTTTACCAATATCAGATTTATGCCCACTGCTCTGTTTCTGTGCCTTTCTCTGTACATAATAAATTTTGTTTCAGAGGGCAGCTGAAAAATTGTTTTCCCCTCCACCCAGAAGCAGGCAAGAGAGCAATGCCCAGGGTCCTAGGCAGGAGCCAAGGGCTGCATCTTCCTCCACTGAGAAGCAGGCAAGAGATCAATGCCTGGGGTCTTAGGCAGCAGCTGAGGGCAGTTGCCCCCCTCCACCCAGAAGCAGGCAAGAGAGCTGGGGTCCTAGGCAGGAGCCCAGGGCAGCTGCCCCCTCAACCCAGAAGGTGGCAACAGAGCATGCTGGAAACACCACTTTTGCATGGGTGGTCATGGCTGCTGCAAAAGCATCTTGACATCACAGCAGTAGTCACAGCCACCAAGCAGGCAGCCCACCAGACAATCAATTGCAGAGGCCAGAAAAAGAAAATGTCTTTCTCCTCAAAGCCCATTCCAGAGTAACAGAAAAAAGCAACTGCTCTACCAGATAATCAGACATCAATGTAGAGATACTAGAAATAAGAAAACTCAAGAAAATACAACACTACCAAAAGAATACAGTAATTCTTAAATACCAGACCCTATAGAACAGGAAACCTTGGGATGACTGAAAAGGAATTCCAAGCAACAATCTTAAGGAAACTCAATGATATATGAGAAGACTTAGACAACATAATGCAATGAGAAAAGAAAAAAGAAAAAAAAGAAAATCCAGGATATGAAGGAATAAATTTGCAGAGATTAATACCTTAAAACAGAATGTAGCAGAACTCATGGAACTGAAAGGTTCGCTCAACAAAATAAAAAACACAACCAATAACTTAAGCAGCAGGCTAGAACAAGCAGAAAAAAGAATTTGATTTTGAAGAGAGTCTTTTTGAAATAACCCAGGTGTGGGCTGGCCCGGTGGCGCACTGCTACAGTGCGCCGCTTGGGAAGTGTGGCGGCGCTCCCGCCGAGGGTTCGGATCCCACATACAGACCGGCCGCTCACTGGCTGAGCGAGGAGCGGGGGCAACGCCAAGGGTTGCGATCCCGTTGCCGGTCCCGGTCCGGTCCGGGCGCGACACTGAGGGTTGCGATCCGTTGCCGGTTACGAAGAAAGACAAAAAGACAAAAAAAAAAAAAGGAAAAAGAATTTGAAAAAAAGAAGAAAATCAAAGAGAGCTAGCAAACAACCTTAAGCAAACAAACATTCAAATCATGGGTGTCCCAGAAGGGGAGGAGAAAGGAAAAGGCATGAAAAACCTATTCAACAAAACAGTAATGGAGAGACAGGGACCTTCAGATCCAGGAGGCTCAAAGATCCCAAACAGATTCAACCCAAAAAGAATCTCTCAAGACACACTGTAGTCAATCTGGCAAAGCTTAAAGACAAAGAGGGAATCTTAAAAGAAGCAAGAGAAAAGCATCTAGTCCCCTATAAGAGAGCCCCTATCAGACTAACAGCAGACTTCTCAACAGAAACTCTACAGGCCAGAAGAAAATGGGATGATATATTCAAAATACTAAAAGAAAAAAACCCCTGCCAGCCAAGAATACTATACCCAGCAAGGCTATCCTTCAGAAATGAGGGAGAAATAGTGTATTTTCCAGACAAACAAAACCTGTGGTAGCTCACTACCACACAAGAAGCCCTACAAGAGATCCTCAAGGATGTTCTGCATCTGGATGGAATCTGAAAAACGATAATCACGTCCACAAATACACAAGAAAGAACAAAGCCCACTGTTAGAACAAAAATGCAAATGAGCAAGAGAAAGAAACTAAATCTTACCACCACAAAAAACCGTAATGGCCGTGTAAAAATGCCCCTGCTTTATTTCTGATTTTGGTAATTTCGGTCTTCTTTTTTTCTTGGTCAGTTTGCAAATTTTGTTGATATTTTTAAAGAATCAACTTTTGGTTTTGTTGTTTTCCTCTATTGTTTTTTAGTTCCTTATTTCATATATTTCTGTTGTAATCTTTGTATTTCCTACTTATATTTACTTTTGGCTTAGTTTGCTTTTTCTATTTTCTTAAGGTAGAAGTTTACATTACTGACGAGATTTTTTTTATTTCTAATGTGCTTACAAGTATAAATTTTCCTCTAAGCACTGCATGAGCCCTGCATCCTATAAATTTTGGTATGTTGCATTTTGATTTTTATCCCAAAGTATTCTCTAATTTCCCTGTGATTTTTCTTTTTACCCATTGTTAATTTAGGAGAGTATTGTTTCCGCATATTTGTGAATTTTCTAAATTTCCTTCTGTTATGCTGGTCAGAGAACATATTTTCTATTATTTTCTATGATCTTAGTCTTTTTAAACATATTAAGATTTGTTTAGTGGCCAAAAATAAAAATAAATATTTAAAAGTAAAAAAATAAAAATAAATTTTGTTTCAAGCTTGATCAAAGAAGTAAAATTTCTGAAGATTTAAAAAAGGCAGTTAAGCTCAACATGGGTACCAAACGTACACAGTTCAACTGAATGTCAACCATGACCAAGCTCATATGTGCAAATGACAACAGTGACTCAACTACCATGTGGCCTGTTGTAATTGTAACATGCCACTGACTAAAAAAATATCCCACTGTGGAAAAAAGTGCTTTCCAGAGTTGATAAAACACATATTTCAAGTAAATTTAGGTCGGCAGATGACAAATGAACCAAGATACATGCATTCCTGCTCCAAGTATGTCCTTTAAAGACAGCATTCACCCTCTCTCCACCCCTGCTTTCCTCACCGCTCCTTCCCCACTTTGGAAGCACAAGTCCCAACTCCAGGGTTTTCACTTTTTCCGTTAAAATGTTGAAGCTAAGAACTTTTTAAGCCACTGCTTTGGCTGTGTCATTTTCTTCCTCAAAATTCTTCAGTGATTCCCAATTGCCTATAAAACAAGTTCACAGCCCTCAGCCCAGCATCCCCAACTGACCTCTTCCCAGCCTTTCTGGTCCTATTTCCCACTGCATCTCCTCCTAGCATTTCCAAAACCATACTTTCTCAAACTTCAGTTCTTTGGGATGTTGATAAATGTTACATGGTGGGCTGGGGCGGGGTGGGGGTGGGGGTGAGCCAAGGACTTTATGGTCAAGTTACACTGATGAACAGTAGGTTTATACAAAGTTAAACCAGTTTATTTACTATAGAACTTTTAAAAAAAAAACTTGAATAGCTAATTTACTATAGAACTTTTCATACTTTAGCAGTGTACACTACGAATCTTCAAGAAGCAATTGCAATGTGAAGTATTTCCTAACCTTGATCATGGAAGCCACTTTGTGAAATTCCTCTGCTCCGACTTTCTCCTCCCACCTGTGTGTGATCATCTGAACTCGTTGTGCTCTCTTGCTTTTGTGTAAAAGAGGTTTTGTGAAACACTGAAGCAGTACTACTGAACTGTTTATAATCTAGGCACTATTTAATTTTATAAAATTTACCATTATTTTAGCTCAGAAGTCCTAATCATAGGTATTGTAAAAATGAATTATGGAACCTAAAATAAGTGTTTGAGTTGCATTACAAAATATAGAAACTATTTTAAAAGTAAATCAATTTAATAATACTGCTAGATGATGTGAGCGGCAGGAACACGCCATCCCCTCACCACATGCACAGATGTGTCCGAGCAAGGACGGAGGCATATGGGCACAGTGGCCGGCAGGCCAGGAGTCGACAGATACCCTTTTCTTCCTTCCTTCTCTACAACAACTCACTCTGGTCATCTTTGGGACTCAAAAGAACACAGTTGCTCCTCCATCCTGCTACGGTGAGTCATTCTGTGGCTTGAACCACAGGCGAGGAGAGCTCAACATTCACTACAATTTTGCCAAAAGCAGGACAACCACCAAAGTAGTAGGTAAAAATAAAATTTTAGCAGCAGTGGAATTGAAAGAGGAAGACAGGATGGGGCCAGACCAACTCCATGATTTAAAAGTCTGTTTAAGAGAAGCTGAATCCAAACGAAACACTAGCTGTAGGGTGGGAGGACAGGAGGATCAGGGCCTCTGGGGATCAGGATAAGGCAGAGGAGGACAGGCTGGCACCAAGTACCATTCAGACTTTGTCTGGAAAGATTTGAGGCTAGTGGTCTGCAACAAACTGTACTTTGCATGCTTTTTTTACACAGCAGAGGAAATAGCTGCTGTGGCTTTGTTTCCCTAAATGCACATGACTGGCACCGTGTGCTGGACCTTTGTGATGGAGGGCTTCCAGTGTGCAGACAAGGCACTGGCACTGCCCACTGAGGGCCACACGCTCAGGGCAGGGTGACCATTACAGCTGCCAGGTAAGTGAGATCTCCGTCTGAGGCCGGAGACTGCTGGGACTTCATTATTATAGGAGCCACTGTGGAAGAGCCACACCAGGCGGCCCCATGTCAGATGGTCAGGGCCCCCCGTCATGAGGCCTGCTCCAGGCTACTCTGCTCTTCTTCCTCCGTCTGTAACCAGCTCCAGTCCAGAGTCTGAAAGTCAACAGGCACATTAAAAATACAACAACCATCAATACAACTCAGGTGTTTTTTCCTCTTCAGGAGGCACCAGCACAATTTATAAGTAAATCTAAACCCTTTTATTAATAACAATCCCATTACTACAGGGCCCTCTTGATCTAAGCTACATATTCAAAACCATACAGGATCTCTTCTTTGGACTGGCTGAAAGCCCCTGAGATCCTGTGCTTCTGGAAACCAGAAAAGTAATGTCAGTACTACTTGTAGCTCATAGCACTTGTTTATATGCTCACTGTAGGTAGGCGGCACCCAGAGCTAATCTCAGCTGTGGATTTCCAGCCTCACCAGATCAAATGGGCTGATGGGACTTCCTTTTCCTCTGGCAGAAGTGCAAGTAAGCAGGGAAATGATCAGAAGGTATAGTGCAGGAGACTGGAGGAAGACAGAATAAACCAGAGGTGACTGCAGCTAGCAGTGGCATCCCCTCGGAATCTGGAAACTTGAAAGTTGGGGGGAAGCTAGCAGGTGATTGTATTAGCAAGAAAAGGACACTTGAAGATACAAGGGAATGATTTAGGACCCTCTCAGTAATTTAAGCTTTGTCTTAATGTACCCCATAAGTTGGCTAGTTTTTCCCCATAACCAGTTTTAACTATTGCTAAGCTGAGTCCCTGGCGTAGAGGGCCAGGACAGGCTCCTGTTTGGCCATTGAGTCCAGCACAGTTCTGACACATATGGCAGCTCAGCAGTGGCACCAAAGGAGCCAGTAGGAAAAGGCCTTCTGGGAATATGATTACCTTCCTTACCAGGATTAAGTGTTGTAAGGATTCGATAGGATGATGCACGTAACATGCTTGTTAGCATTCAGTAATTGAGAGCCATCCTTATCATGATGAATAACTAAAGACATACACCAGAAGCCTAACTGTGTGCTGTGGTTGAGGGCAGCACGGGACTGCCTTCCCGTCCCCGTTTCCTTTGTGCTGTGGAAAGGAAGGGCAAGGGCAGAGCGGGGTTCGCGCGGGCTGTTACCGTGAGGCTCTGGCGCTGCTCCTCCACGGCGCCCTGCATGACACTTTCTAGCTGGGCACAGAGAGTGTGTGCTTCAGCCACCAGCTCTTCACTGAAGGAGACGATCAAATGATTAGAAAGCGGCCACTGTTATTTCATCAGGGCTAACACTACTGCTTTAAAATACACTAAAGAGCTTTTGACAGCATTTTAAAATGAAGTAACAGTTATTTTGATTCTGAGTGTCTTAAAACATCATGGACTAGTGATCTCATCCAGCCAGTTACGCACTTCTCAGAAGCCCAAATCCAGTCATGAGCAGTACTGTTCAGAATGTGAAGAGCATAGATCTCTGCTTAATAAAAACGTCAGAAGTAAAAGACCTCTGACTTACAAGATAGTTGAATTTAATTCTCTACAACTGCCAAAATCTAAAGATATCCCCCAAATCATCTGTTTTCCAATTTTTGAAATGGAAAAAAAAAAAAATAAATAAATAAAAAATGGACTAGTGATCTCATCCAGCCAGTTACGCACTTCTCAGAAGCCCAAATCCAGTCATGAGCAGTACTGTTCAGAATGTGAAGAGCATAGATCTCTGCTTAATAAAAACGTCAGAAGTAAAAGACCTCTGACTTACAAGATAGTTGAATTTAATTCTCTACAACTGCCAAAATCTAAAGATATCCCCCAAATCATCTGTTTTCCAATTTTTGAAATGGAAAAAAAAAAAAAACCAAAATAACCCAAAAGATCAAGCAATTCACCAGGTTTCCATGTTTCCTTCAGAAAGCAAGTTCTTTCTTGCTGGAAAGCAAGTTCTGGGAACTGATTTAGTGTAATCTGATCTCTCTCTTTTCTGTAATAAGAAATGCATGTTTCCTATCAGGAATGGGCCATAGTGAGAAAGGAGAGAGCATAATAAACCATCTGTCCTTTTCTAACCTCAGCTCCATGACATGGAGAGACAGGAGACACCTGGTGCCCCCAGGACAACTTTTCCACAGCTTTGAGGATATCACTGGGGGAATATGCCAAACACAGAGGATGGTGCCCTGGAACTCATCCCATTCTGCAGAGCCTGACACTCTGACGAAAGAAACGCAGAGCACATTCTCGCTAAGCCTCATCAACAGGGTTCCCAGCTAGAGTTAAGGCTCGGCACCAGCTCCAAAGGGCAACGCTCCTGGTTACTATCCTCAGGAGCTCATGAGAGGGGGGCAGCTAATTAAATACCAAGACAGGCTCCACACTCCCTATGGACAAGAACAGGATTTTTAAGAACAGCTTTATTGAGATATAATTTAAATACCATAAAGTTCACCTATCTAAACTGCACAATTCAATACTTTTAGCATATTCACATAGCTGTGCAACCATCAACTTATCTAGCTGTAGGACATTTTCATCATCTCAAAAAGAAACCTTGTACCCATCATCAGTCTCTCCCCACCTGCCCCAAGTAATCATTAATCTATTCCCTATGCCCTGAGATTTGCCTACAGGAACCAATTTTAACCATTTCCAGTACCTAGGGCCCAGCACATAGAAGGTGAACAAATGCATATGGAACTGAACTGGAAACAAAACGAGCCGCAGGAAGTGAGCAGGCAGTATGTGGGGAGACAGCCGGGGCTGTGTAGGAGATGGGAGGATGGGCTGGCCACAGTGGTGGTTCCCACTCTTCCCTGTGCATCAGAACCAGCCGGGGGCTTGCTAAACAGACTGCCAATGCCACCTCTGAGATTCTGATGCAGAGGGTCTCCAGCAGGGCCTGAGAATGTGCCCTTCTCACCAGCACCCAGATGCTGCTGGCGCTGCGGGTCTGCATGAGACTTTGACTGTAACAGAATGCGACTGACTAGCATCTGCAATGTCCTCGGTAAGCAGTTAGTAGTCCAACCTTCGGACAGGGAAGCTATCTTAATTAGCAAGTTACAAGGGATCATCAGAGCAAAATGCAATTGACTTTTGTGCCCATGGCGCTGAGTGTATGTAACAGACACAAAGCAAAGCTGCACAAAATCATCAGAAAGTGGAGCAGAGCAACACACACACGCATTTCCACCCCCGCGACTTCCTGATGCGCCATGGACGTGACACTTGGCACTGGTTACTGGAACCCACCTCTTCTTGGCTGACTCTGGTAAGCTGCTGGGGGCAGTGGGAGGCTGAGACGTCAGCTGCCCGGGATGACTGAGTCGAGAAGCATTCATGCTATCTGGGCTTCCACTGACAGGACCACGAACCTTGCTCTAAAGGACAAAACCAGAGAAAGTCAACAAAATTTTAGAGCCAAGTGATGAATCCAATTGTGCATTCACATCACATTTTCTCATGAGATAGCTGGCCACAGACACTGTGGCTCTTCCTACAAACTACCAGTCAGCATCTCTCCCCACAAGAGCTTTTATAAGCACCTTGCATTTCTGCTTAGAAAGTGTTTCTGTTTCAACAGGTGTACTTTTTGAGAAGGGATTCTAAATATAGGGAGACTCAAATGCCTGTATCGATAGGCTTTTTTTCTTTAGTTTGATTCCCTACCAAACTCTTACAAGAAAAGAAAAGGTGTTTTTACTCTTTTCCAAGTAGAAGACTGAGACACATGAACAGGCTATGAGAGTTTCTGCGAATCACATCATCTGGGGTACAGCAGAGGAGAAAACCAAGACGTTCTGAGTTCCAGGGGTGCTGTGGCCATTCCACCTGGAGCCCAGGTGTTTAGCCAGCAGCTCCTGCTCTAACTACTCACAGCCCACGGACAAGAGTGACGGCCAATGTTCCCAGCACCTCCAGCCACCTCTCCTGCGCGTCTCTGGCCACCTTTCACGTGTCTGCTTCACCTGCTTCCCACTGTCCCCACTCCTTGCTCTCACTGAAGCCTGAAGTTCTCCATCCCCTCCCTTGTCCCTCAAGCTGTGGGGCCCTCCCTGGCTCCACACCTCCCCTCTAGCTAAACTTCAAGGTTCACACTCCCACCAGCCCGGCAAGCACCCAGCTCTGCCTATTCCTTGTCCTCCTGCTGTGCCTCCCCTGCCAGTCGCCATCACAGAGGCCCAGCCATCACCTCCTTCACCTCTGCACTGGGCCCACGAGTGTGGTATGAGGCCACTCCTGGGCTGTCTGATGCCCATGCAGTCAGGTGGCTGCTCCCAACCTTCCACTACCCTGTATGAGCACCATGGGGGCTGCTCAACTCCAGGCCCTGCTGAGCAGCCCATACTCCCAGGACTGAGATTGGTGAAAGGCTCAAATCTGCTCTCCAGCTGCCATCAGCGCAATTTCCCTATGGCGCAAATGTGATCACCTCATTCCCATACTTAAGCTCCTTCAACATGAAAGGAGAAACAAATCCTGCAGTGTTCCCTGCATGCTTTGAAAATGAAGCACAACCTGTGTAAGCTGGCCTCAGCCTGCCTCTCCAGTTTCCTGTTCTATGACACCCTTCTCCAACACCGCACCAACCCGCTTCCACCACCCGAACACCACATTCTCCCGGGCCCCCAGGCCTGTGATACGGCACGTCTTTGTCCTGTAATTGCCTCATCTCCACTATCCCCACCGACTCCTCCTTGTCCTTCCGGTGAGGCACCAGCACCCGCACATGCTTCCTGTTGCACGCTGCCCTGCGAGCATACCACAACCCATGCTGACCATCACACTTTACCGAGTTCACCCTCAAATTGTTCCCACTCACGTCCTTGTCTGTGCCCTCACCAGACTAGGAACTCCTTGGCACAGGTGCCTCCCCCACTGCCCCCAGCACTCAATAAATGTCGAATGAACATAGATGGCAGATCAGGCCACCGATGTGCACATCTCTACCCTCTCCTTTTCAGATCTTCTCTAGCTCGTCACCGCTCCTTTTCTCTTTCCTCCTTTCTTACAAGAGGACATGCCACCACCCCTCCCAAGGCAAATCCAACTCGTGCTCATGATCTAACTCTCCTCTGTTCTTAGGACCATACACATCAACTGTCCCCTCTCTGATGCTGTGACTCTCTCAGTACACTGTCTTCTTCTGCTTGGTCTACAAATACGCTCCAGTCTCCAGGATCTTTATAAAATTCCATCCTCGTAAAACAGTATGGATGTTCCTCAAACAACTGCAGATAAAACTGCCACACGATCCTGCAATCCCACTGCTGGGTGTGTACCCAAAGGAATGGAAAGCATCGTGTCAAAGGGACACCTGCACTCCCAAGTTCATTGTAACTCTATTTACAATAGCCAAGGGTTGGAACCAATCTAAATGTCCATCGATGGATGACTGGATAAGGAAAATGTGGTATATATGCACAATGGAATACTACTGTGCCATAAAAAAGAATGAAATTCTGCCATTTGCAGCAACATTGCTGAGTTTGGAGAAAATTATGTTACATGAAATAAGCCAGGCACAGAAATAGAAATACTGCATGTCCTCACTTTTACGTGGAAGCTAAAAAACTTGATCTCATAAAACTAGGAAGTAGAATGGTGGTTACTAAAGACCGGTAAGAGGAGGGGGGAGGGAGGAAAGGGGAGAGGGTGTCAGTGGATACAAAACTGTACAGAGATAGGCAGAATAAGATCTGTGCTCTATAGCAATACAGGGAGACTACAGTCCACAACAAATTACTGTATGACTTCAAGTAGCTGCTCCAGAGGATGCTGAATGTTCCCAACACAAAGAGGTGACAAATGTTTGAGATGATGGATATGCTAATTACCCTGATATGACCATTGCACATTGTACAAATGTACCCAAATATCACATTTTACACCATGAATATAAATAATCACAGGTCAATTAAGAAAAGATAAATTAAAATGAAGAAAAAAAAATCAGAGACAGAGCAGATTAGAGGTTACCAGAAACTGGGGGAGGGACAATGGGAAGCTGGTGTGTAATGGGGAGAGTGTGTATGTTCAGGATGACGAAAAAGTTTTGGAAACAGAAGTGGTGGTCACACAGCATTGCGAATGTAATTAATTCCACACAACTATATGTTTTAAAATGGTTAAAATGGCAAACCTTATGTTAAATATATTTTACTGGGATAAAAAGAAAGAGAAAAGGGGCGGGAGACAGATTAAACACATGCCATCCTCATATCCTGCTTCTGCCCTAAGCAACTATGTCCCCATTCTCCTTCCTCTTGCTCTTGAAGGCCCCTGACCACTACGCTGCTCTCTCCCTCTCTCCAGCCCTCTCCAGCCGTCCACGCTGGGTGCACTCTCCCAGCAGCTCTGGCTTCCATGGCATGGCTTTTGCCTGGCTCTTTCCCTTTCTCTGTCTTTGGTTCTCTTTTGTGTTTTACGTTTGCTCCCTGAGCGGCATTCAGTGGAATCAACTATGTTATGACGGTGTGCACAGAATGTATGGATCACAACACTGACAGCAGCACAGACACAGCTGAGGGCCAACCGGGGTGTGCTGCCAGGCACACCACATGCACACCACATGGGGCGAACTGGCGGGCCTAAAAGAGGCATGTCCATGTCCTAACCCCTGGAACTTGTGGATGTGACCTTATTTGGAAAAATTACAGATGTAATTAAGTTAAGGATCCTGAGATGAGATCATCCTAGACTTTCTGGGCAAGACCCAAATCCAATGACAAGTGTTCTTATGAGACACCAAGGCCACGTGAAAACAGGCAGAGACTGGAGTGATCCAGCCACAAGCCGAGGAACGCTGCAGCCACCAGGAGCTAGAAGAGGCAGGAAGGACGCTCCCCTGGAGCCTTCAGCAGGAGCACAGTCGTGCCCACACCTGGATTTTGAACTTCTGGCCTCTGGGACTCTGAGAATAAATTTCTGTTGTTTTGAGCCACTCAGTGTGGGAACTGATACTTGGGCAAATAAAGACAACTGGTATGAGCCCTTCCTCTGACCTCCCTGACTCCCCTGCCTCCCACTTTTCTTTAAATGGCAGAGAAGTGAGCACTGAGCAGCCGCAGCCTGTGGTCTGTGGGCGGCTTTGCGTCCCCCTGCAGGATGGGGACTGGGGACCGCAGAATGGAGGAGCAGGGCCCGCAAGGCTGGCCCCCGGGGTTCACTCACACACGCGATCTTCAGGAGATTCCAGAGCTCCTTCTGCCTCTTCTCCTGAAGCCGAACTACAGTCTTCTCATCCTCGTTCATTAAACTCACCACCTCTTCTACCTTAGGCAACAATTCCAAAGCCTTCTGCTTGCAAACCACAGTTTTACTGTAAAGAATAAACATGACAAACTCTAATGGCATTTGCACTGGAGAAAGCAAAATACCACCCGTGGCGATCAGGAATGCGATGGGCAGCTGCAGGTGAACTTCTTCAGGTGCAAAGGCCCCCAGGGCAGAGTGAGGGTCTGCTTGTACCTGAGCTGTGTGTAAATCACTCGCACTTTCTTCTCAAAGCCTTGGATTGCCTGCAGGAGCAGCCGCACCATCTCCTGACTGTCGCCATCGGTTCGCTGATCTGGAAAGAGGGGAAGAGTGGCAGAGTTCCCCCAGTGGCTGGCGGGGAGCATCAGTGCTTCACAATGAGACAGAAGGAGCCAGGGCAGACCTGCAGCCCACTCACCTCTTGGCTTTTCCCTCAGTCTCCTGTACAGTTCCCTCGCTTGCTCCTCCCTGAAACACACAAAGAAGCTCAGTCTAGACTCAAGGTCAAATAAACACGTCTGAAGCACTTACTGACTTCTAGAAACAAGACTGGCAGAAGACTATTACTTCTGGTAATATCATAGGTGATGTGTATAGTAAGGGAATGATTGCCCTCATTATCAAAACTCAAAGACCTCCAAGTTTTCATGAGAGAAAATCCTAAGGAAAGGAGTCTACACTATGTCCTTCCAAGTTCCTCCCCCTCTTGGCTTCTACAAAAATGATTCCAGCTGCCACCATTGGACCTGAGCCCAGAGCACATCGTAACCCCTTGGAAACTCAAGCCCAAAGGAGGACACAAACTCCTCTCCCCTTTTCCCCTTAACACAGGGGACACTGGCTGGCATTTGCAAAAGAAGACTTTCATTTGAAAACTAGGGGAAAATAAAGGGTTAAGTAATCAGAGAAAATATAGAACAAATAACCAAGTTTCTGATGTTCAGATTTCTCATCCCAGGAATCCAAGCAAGGGCAGTAGGGAGCGCCGCTCAGCTGGAAGTGACACCGCCTCACAAGACTGGACGGGCTTACCCATGCCCTCCTGCCTGCACCCAAGGGCCACTTCCTTCAGGTCCACCTGGGTGCCTCATCTCCTCCTATAGCCAATGCCAAATACCCAATGAGATTCAAACCAACAGTTTTCAAACTCCTAAGACCTGCAAGCTCCCCCTTCTCTGCTCTGCTGTTTGCTCCTCAGGCCACACCTAGCCCAGGGTGGGCTGGACAGGCAGTGTTGTCTGACACAGCAGTGAAGGCGGCCTGCACTGCACAGCCTTCATAGAGTGTGAACTACGTCTCCAGTGCATTATGGGAATGGGTCCCCACTGTTTTGTGAGGTCACACCATTTTCCTTGCCACTCACAGGTCATCCAGCGTCCCGCCCTGCCTGCGGCCCATGGGGCTCCTCTGCAAGTCCACAATGTCCGTCTGTAGGGCCATCATCCGCTCCACCAGGCGTCTCACCTCGTCCTCCTGTGGAACAGCCATGCTAGTGCCCACCACCAAGGGTGCTCTGAGAAGCAAGGCCGTGCTAGTGCCCACTGCCAAGAGCACTCTGAGAATGCAGGGGGTACCCTCCAAACTCACTGACTGGCTAAAGGGATATGGCCTTCAGAGTCATAAGGAACGGGGCTGGGATCTTGGGTGTACCACTTTCTAGCTGTGTGGCCCTTGGGCAAGTTACTTAACCCCTGAGCTGCAATTTCCTCTTCTAAAAAATAGGCTTCCACTAGGGCCTTGGGAGGGATTAGATAAAATAAAGTGTGTAAAGTATCTGGCATGATGACGGGGCTGGGATCTTGGGTGTACCACTTTCTAGCTGTGTGGCCCTTGGGCAAGTTACTTAACCCCTGAGCTGCAATTTCCTCTTCTAAAAAATAGTCTTCCACTAGGGCCTTGGGAGGGATTAGATAAAATAAAGTGTGTAAAGTATCTGGCATGATGCCTGGCACACAGAAATCCTCATGCAAATTACTCTCCTCTTACTTTGCCCATCCCAGTGCCATGCCATGTGGGGAGGCCTGGACCCCTTCATTTCACAGGCCATGTATACGAGTGCCAAGATGGGGAGGAGCACTCACCCTCTCTGTGGCTAAATAAGGCACTGTCCATATAACGTCCACCTTCAGGTATACGCATATACATCCCATCAGTATTGCATAAAAACAGACACAGAGGTAAAGGTCCTTGCCCAAGTGCACAGGGGAAAATGGTAGAAATGTCCAGGAAAAAGCCTTGGAGCCCAGGGTCTTCAATTTGTGCAAGGTTCATTAAGTCACGCTTACTTCCCTTGTCTTCAAAATTAATACTTTTCAGTGGCATCTGATTTACATTCTCCTAAGGCATCCTGCCCAAGCCTTTCATTTCTTATGGATTTAGTGTCCCCACAAAATTTGGCAAAACCTCCGACAAGACGGAGTGTTGACCACTGACCCAGTGCCCTTCCCCAAGGGCATTCAGTATTTAGCTCCTTATCTGAATCTGGAACACCTCTGTCCATTTCTGCAGCTCTTAAACCTGGCCCTTTACTGGCAATTCCCTCAGCCTCCTTCCAGGAAGCCTAGTTAAGGTCAAAGAGCATGGCTAGAAAACCTCAATTTGTGACATGAAAGATCCACCCAGTGTTAATGGGAAACAGCAGCACACACCCTCCCCTCAGTCAGCACAGAACCTACCCGCCCGCAGAGCTCCACAGCATGCTCCGTTTCTCTCCAGGCCAGCAGCAGCTTATCTGACGCTGGAAAGAAAATCAGGAACACAAGAACTAAACACAAAACATAAACACCACAAAACCACAACAGATAATGAGCAACTCAGTTACAAGAAGACAAAAGAAACCTTAGAAACGGGAAAGAAAAGAAAAGAAGAGAATGGCTTCTTTAAAATCACTGCAGAGAGTATACTCACTGATCCCAAACTCGGTCTGCTCACTGTACTTCTCCAGGTCGATCTGGATGCTGGCCTTAAAGAAATCCAACTTGGCCTTGAGTTGCTGGGACATGGAAGCCATGGAATTCTTCATCTTGGAGAGGCAGCTGTTATTCCGGAGGAGATTCATCCTGCAGGGACCACGGGAACCAGAACTTTGGAGCATCTTTGGGATCCAAATACCATTTCCTGTACAATAACAAAAGCCTCTCAAACACCAAGGGAGGTCCCTGCTATTATTATTATTATTATTATTATTATAGCAGCCACTAATAACCACAAGGACAATTTCCTAGCCCTCAGCAATGTGTGAGGTTCTACACCAAAAATGGAATTAGGCAAGGTACTACACAGAGGGCCAATGATTAAACTAGTCATAAATTGGGAAAGAGTCAGTAAGCAGACCACGTGCCAATCCGGGGAGTTCTGCTAACCCAAATGCAATGAGCTTCTCCAGGTTCCAAATCCCGTCCGCAGCTCAGCCAACCCAACCCTCAGTCTCCTGCTCTAACCACACTGACTGTGTCAGGTCTGAAAGGACCTCCCTCAGTCCAGCCACCTGCCCAACCCCCATCCTTCCAAACCAGCGTTTCCCTCCTGTCTCTCAGAACAGATGCTTCTGGGTCCCTGCCTCAGTCACCTCCCTGGGGCCAAAGCCACCAAGCAATTTAAAATAAATTAAGTCCAAAAATGCTGGGCACCATACATGGCAGCCCGCTGCCCCTGCTGCAGCCGGTTACAATCCTCCTTCAGAGTCTGGATGCGGTGCCAGATCTGGCCCCACACCTTCCGCAGCTGGAAGAAAGGGAGGTTCCTCTTGGGCTCCTGAACTAGAAACAGACACAAGCAGTCGTCAGAGAATAATGCTTCCACAATTAACGACATCCTGCCTTGCGACATCACTGCTACTTTCACGTTTTAAAAAATTACACAACTACTATACTATTATATAACTTTTGGGGTATTATTTGGGGTTACTGTCTCACACATTTTTGTACCCCATTACAGCATAAGCATGTACCAGATGGTCAATAAATACCTGTTGACTTGATTTGAAGATATACTTTATGGACCATTTGGAGACATATTCACGTGTACATGGTCCCATATATTTTAAATAGCCATCAGACATTGGTACGAGAGAATTACTACACAGCCATTCAAAATAAGGCAGCTCTACATGTACTAATAGGAGAAAAATCTCCAAAACATATTGTTAAGTGAAAAAGGCAGGTACAGAACAGGACATTCTGCATGCTAACATTTGTCTGAGGGAGGAAATGCCCCTGGAAGGATGTCTAAGAATTTGATAGCAGTGGTTTCCCTGGTTGGGGGACTCACTGGCCAGGGAACTGGGGAGAGAGTGTAGCTTACTTTTCACTGTATGTTCATTCTTTTGTACCTTTTGACTTTTTTTTTTGGTATCATGTACATACATTAATTATTAAAATATAAAGATACTTCAAAAACAAATAAAATGGCTTGTGGGCAATATTCTCTTTCCTCTGTTTAAAGTTCTGTTTATGAGTTTGGAATCAACTGGCGATGTCCTTTACTCTTTTTTGCTTGGCTCCTCCTTGTCTGTTATAAGTGGAGGAGGCTGCCCTGAGGACCAGGTAAACCAATCTCCTTGACGTGGCTCCCTTCCCTCGTCCATGTCTCTCCCTCCTGCCTTTCCCAAGTGCTATAGCTGATTTTTTTTTTTTTTTTAACCGGTAAGGGGATCGCAACCCTCGGCATGGCAGTCTGCACCGCGCTCAGCCAGTGAGCGCACCGGCCATCCCTATATAAGATCCAAACCCGCAGCCTTGGCGCTACCAGCGCCGCACTCTCCCGAGTGAGCCACGGGGCCGGCCCAAGCTGATTATTTTTTAAAAAACGATGTTCTTACGAATACAGCTGACACTTTCAGGCTGAGGCCGTGGGGAGATCTGGGTCTCATAGATGACTTTACTGTTGTCAAAGAGAAAAACAAGGTCCATGTCCAATGTGTGGCCCTCATTTAGCTGCAAAGGGACAAGAACAAAATGAGATCTCATGGACCAAACCTCTGCCTTTTCCAGCTACCAATGAAGAGGCTTCAGAGCCTTTCCCGCTGTTCACCAACAGCATCTTCTGTCAGCAAGTGCCGAGCATCCGCGAAGGCTTTTGTGATGACTCCAGCCTACACGCAAATTCCTATTCCTCTTACACACGCTATCTGGACACACACCTTACTGACCAGTTACAGTCCACCTTCTTCTCTGATTCTCCTTCCTGTGCAGTGCAGAAGTTCACTATATACTTCCCCATGCAGTGACTCTTTCTCATATACCAACTTTTTCTCCACAAGTTAGCTTATAAACTTTTTGGGCAGGGACCATGTCTTACACTGCTGTGGTTAACATACGTGCCTAACATAGTTCTGTACACAGGGGTAATCGTAAATAGTTTTGGTTGACTCAGAAGGGTAAAGCATCATTTTTGTAATAAAGGCAAATGAGAGCCACTCCATGTGGCCTGGAAGTAACAAGTCAAGCATGGAATGGTTCGTGTCTATTAGGCCACACAAGGGATCCCATATCCCAACTTAACAGGCAGGCACCTGCACTGTGTGACTGACTGCTTGACAACACAGAGCTGAAATCTGAAAGTGTGATCACTCCCTCAGGAGGCAAAGGCAGCGAGAAACAGGGCGTCTTCAAGGAGGCGGGGCCTCACCTTTCCATCTGAAATACACTGAGTGGCAGGTCTGTCAGGGATCAATGCCAGACCTGCTTCTTGCAGCAGCTCCTGGTCCTTCTCTGGGATTCCCGTGTCTTGCTGGATTCTGGCCTTTAAGCTCTGCAGACTCTCGTCCTCAGTCACTGGATAGGTGTGAATGGTGCCTGTGACCATGTTTAAGATGTGAACCAGCTGCAACATGATGCAGACATTACTGGAAAAACCGGTCTTTGCAGAGGTGCACGTCTATTTACCTATATCCTCTGCTACTCTCAACATTTCCCAGCCACAAAGAGCAAGGGCCCAGCTTGGAAGGGGGGCCAGGTGTCATGCTTCATATATTCTAGTCTTTACATTCCCATTTGTCCATAGCTACAACCTGCTGCCAACGTCAGTTAGCACAGCTGTCCTAGCCTCTTACTCACGTAGAAAGACTCTCTTGGGAGCCTAAATTTCCCCACGAGGTTGGCCAGCTCCACTGGGAACCCCGGCTGTGGGCTCAGTACTAACTTGGCTCTGAGCTCACCTTTAAGTTTAAGATGTCATCCAGGGCCTTAAAGCAGCCATTGGGCCCATACGTGGGGTCCGTGCCCCTCTGTCGGGGGTGCCACATGAGCATCAGCTGCAGCCACTTCTCCAGTCGCTGTGCCAGGACACTGAGAAGAGGAACAGAGTGTGGGAGACCCTGCCAGCCAATCTCAGGCTGCCTCCATGTGCAAATTTAAAAGTGCAAGCCTCATGAGTGTCTCGCCATTGTACACACAGATGGCAGCCAATAAACAAAAAAGAAGTGTAAACATTTCCAACCAGTTTAATTATTCAATTGCTTATCCACTCTCTCCTGACCTGCTAAAACAGCTCCCCAATTAGGTATTTCCCAACTGGTGGATCTCCCACTGGCTGCACAAGAATGACCTGTGAAGCTTTTAAATTGCACTTGACAGGCAGCCCTACCTCCAGGTGATCACCCACATAACCTGGACCCCAGGATCCACATCCTGAAATACACTGAGTGGCAGGTCTGTCAGGGATCAATGCCAGACCTGCTTCTTGCAGCAGCTCCTGGTCCTTTGTTTGGTGGGTTCATATGACAAGTTCAAGCTCCTTCCCCAGACCCTCCAGGCCCTCCAGAGTCTGCTCCTGTGTGCACTCAAAACCTTCCCTGAGGCCATGGCAGCTGTTCACTGAACTTCCTTCCTCTCCATCTGTCCATGTCTGGCACAGCTTTCCAGACCCTTCTCAAAAGTTCCAGCTCCTCCCAGTCATTCACATAGCTCTGGTCCACACAATACCTCTCTCCCCATCCTCTAAATACTCACTGTAACATTATCTATGCGACTCAGTCATATGTGACTGCCTTGCACCTTTCTTTTATGCTATTACCCAATTCTGGTATTATTAACTAACTGATTATGTTCTGGCCCTAAGACTAGATGGAAATGCCATTCAAACTACAGAGACACACTTGTTGACTATGACACAGTGTCAGGTCACATGAAGAGTAAATTCCCACCCTTAAAAGGCTTGCTGCTAAACAGGAGGCAGACTCTACTCAAAGGCTAATGGAATACATACAAGGAGGATAATCAGAAGCAAAGGTGAACTGTCACATGAAGTCAGAAAAGAGGCAATTTCTAGGGAGATGAGGGGTGCAAAACTATTCTAGGTTCAAGACTGAGATGGATTACGTCAAATTCTTAGTCACAGGATGATATCCTGATAGCCTATATAAAAGTTATCAGATGTCATCTCAGACTTGTATCTCTAAAATAGAAAGAAAGATATGCAAAAAAGTAATGCCACCATGTCTTACCTGTTAAGATTATTGGGGTAGGGTAAAGAGCTCGAAAATTTCACTGTTCCATTCAAGTCTTCACTAACAACAATGTCCATCTCACTCTTCTGCCGGACTTTCGAATGCCTGCAATCGTGCAATCTTGCTGAGTATACCCTACGTCACCCATGGGTCAAGAGCCATTTTACATTTGTGACATATCAGCTCACAACTGTACAGGAGACTTGGAGTAACAGTCAGTATCATGATGGGATGGTTTCTTTGACAGTCTAAGAATGGTCAGTATTGCCTGAGTGAGTTTCTGAAGAACAGCCTTAAGCAGAGTCATTAATCATCATGTGTTCAGATTCTACAGACAGCACAGTTGACTCCTTATCTCTTCCTGGCTTTTCTTTTTCTCTACTTTCCATTTTATCTAATGCAAACTCTCATGTTTTGACAGAGGATGAGATCAGAACTTCCAAACCAAGATTACTACACACATGACATTTACGTGAAATATGCACAACACATATGCACTTAGC
The DNA here is from genome assembly GCF_000696425.1 of Galeopterus variegatus. NCBI lineage: Eukaryota > Metazoa > Chordata > Mammalia > Dermoptera > Cynocephalidae > Galeopterus > Galeopterus variegatus. The sequence continues at coordinate 316,149 of NW_007726777.1, forward strand.
TATAAATGTATATGGCTAAATACTATCTGTAAGGATAAATAAACTTTTCCCAATTTGGGGAACTTCTTGGGATATGTGAAGTAGTATTTGAAGGAAAAGAAAATTTAAGCCCACCTGGCTTTAAATCTCCTTGGTAAGAAGGATAATAACTTAAATTTGAATAATGCTTCATAGAAAACCAAGCACTTTGGGGCCGGCCCGGTGGCACACTGGATAAGTGCGCCACTTGGGAAGCGCGGCGGCGCTCCCACCCGAGGGTTCGGATCCCACATACAGACTGGTTCCCGCTCGCTGGCTGAGCGAGGCGCGGGAGCAGCACCGAGGCTTGCGATCCCGTTGCCGGTCCTCGGTCCGGTGCGGGGGCAACGCTGAGGGTTGCGATCCGTTGCCAGACACGGAAAAAGACAAAAAGACAAA
>NW_007726777.1:317051-317866 GCF_000696425.1 Galeopterus variegatus
TTGCGATCCGTTGCCAGACACGGAAAAAGACAAAAAGACAAAAAAAAAAAAAAAAAGAAAACCAAGCACTTTGGCATAGAACATTCACTTATTGACATGATAACCCCATGTGGTTGACATTTATTTTTAAATTTCCCCAATTTAGTGGTAAGGAAATGAAGATAAGGTGATTTGTCCAAGATCACACAACTAGAGCGGCAGCAGCAGGGACTCAAATCCAAACTCTGGTGTTCCTTCTACTCTGTCTGAGTGTCCAAATACACCTTGTCCAAACACCTGAGAAATTCAATAAAAAATTCTTTAGCCCAGAACAATCCTCACTGGCCTATCTAGAACACACTGGAAGTCTGGAAGAGCTGGTATATGGCAGAGGCTGGTGGTTTGCAGCTATGGCTGAGACTGTGACAGCGGCAGGTCAAGGGCCCCAGGACTTTCTAACTACATAAAAGTGGGATGATCATCAAATAGAAAGTTTAGTCTGCCAATAGTTAATTATAGAAGGACAAACTAAATAAAATGCTTATTAATTAGGCTGGTCCTAAAATGTATTTCAAAGTGTCTTTATAATAGAATTATAAAATCCAAATTACATTTGGCCTGAAATTACTATCAACCTGCCATCCAAGACGATAGTGAAATTTTTAAAAAGTTGTCTAAGGCAGATGAGACAGGCTCTCCTCACAAACTAGTCCACAAAACAGCTTCCTATTGGGTTTCAGAAAAGTCCACTTAGAAGTGGCCACTGGGCCTTTAGCACTGATGCAGGAAGTTCCAGGAAGATGATGCTGCAGAAAACAGACTTACTATGAAGATGC
>NW_007726777.1:318462-320740 GCF_000696425.1 Galeopterus variegatus
CCGCACTCTACTGAGTGCACCACCGGGCCGGCCCTCTAATGGATTTTAATTCATCTTGTTACAAATTATGGAGAAGTTCATTTGAATTGAAGAGATGCAATAATTCCATGGTTAGCTAAAACAACTGTAGATGTACAGATGACTTAAAGCTATTTTTATGATTATATCATAAAGTGTGACTGTAAATTAATGAGCTAATTCCACAATATTCCAAACCTATGCAGCCAAATGAGTATTGCCTGTTTTAAAATAAGGCGCCACAGGAGGGCATACTTTGCCACTTCACCAGACTTCAGGGCAGGAACCTTGCTCTACCAGCCTCTAGGGTATACATGCAGACTTGAACTGCACTGCCGTCACATAAAACCATTCTTCTGGGATTGCTTTCTTAGGCTACACTTTATTCTTATAAATAAATATTCTCTTGATGTAAATACTTGTATTTTGGAAAAGTTAATATTTTTCCTACTTCCAGAAAGGTATTTAAAAAAATGACAATAGCCAGTGTGGCAGTGGTGTGGTGAAGGGCAGTTTCTGTGTTCCTGACGGAACCTGTACTTACACACTTTTCAGGGGAGCAGTTTGTTAATACACATCAAAAACCTTTAAAATGTGCATAATGCTTTAATCTGTTAATTCTATTTCCAGGAATTTATCCTAGGGAAATAACTGTGGACGTACAAGGATCTCTCTACAAGGACATTATTCTTGGTGTTATTTTAAGAAGTAAAAATTATAAACCACCCATGTCTCCGACAACAGGGGATTAGTTAAATCAACTACAGCACAGCCACTTAGTGGAATCCTAAACAGACATTACAAATAATAACGTAAAAACAAAACATTCTCAATATTAACTTTGAAAAGCAGGTTATATGAGTATGTATAGTAACGTATTTTTGTTTTCTAAAAGAATAAAAGACACATACACACTTAAGAGCCTGGAGACATATAAATATTCATAGTGATTGTTTCTGGATTGTGTGATTATAGTTGATTCTTGTTTTTTTATTGTTTCCATTTTCCAAAACACAAAAACAAAACAAAGTTAATCTGGCTAAAATGAGGGGTGATCAAACTGTGCAGGCCTGTTTAGACTCAAGACAAGGATTTTTTTGTGTTGCAGATGAACTGGCTCTGAGGGAAATTCCCACAGTGTTATATTTAAAAACACGTGCAGGACAGTGTTCACATTATGCTACCATTGGTGTAAAAATGGGGGAAATACATACATGAACAAATAAACGAATATATGACAATTTGCTTGGGTGTGTATAAAACATCCTCAGATTCATACAAAAACCAACGACTTCAGCTGCCTGTCGTCAGGGAGGCAGACTGGAAGGAGACGACTTTTCACTGTTCTCTCTTCTATACTTTTTGAAGTCTGAACCATGTGAACTCATTATTGCTCCAGAAAATAAAAACTTGAAATAAAAAAGCTTTTGAGCAACAGAAGCATCATTTAAATTAGGGTGTGACCTCTCAAGGAACGATTCTGAATGAAACCTAACTGATTTGGGGGAATGCTAATTTTTAAATTATGCATTTCAGTAATGTTAAACTTTTTTCTCTTTTTCCCCCAGTACTTCATTTATTTTAAATGACAAATAAAAGTTGTATATATTTATCACGTACAATATAATATTTTGAAATATGTAAGTGCTGTGGAATGGCTAAATAGAACTGATTAACATATGCATTACCTCACACACAGCACTTTTTGTGGTGATGATTAACTTTTGTTTAGTGGTATGAGGATCTGAACCCTTTACCTTGTGTTATAAATGATTAACTTTTATATAAATCATAAACAATGCATTATTTTTATATTCAGTAAAAAAAAAAGTTAAAGAATATAGAGTAATTTTTAAAACCTTAATTATGCTGTTTTTTTAATTAGAAAATCTCTTTTTGTAATTTATTAGATCCACATTTTAAGCCACTTTCCTATGCTTTTAAAACAAAAATTTATATTGACAGTAAAATCTGTCAACGATAAATTTTCATGTATTTCTTCATTTGTCATGTGTACACATTCTTTCTCTTTATTAACATATTTTCAGTGTAAGTGCACACATTCACACAACAGTCTGTGGACATACTGATGTGTAACTATAGAACATGGAGCAATGATGGGCCGGGCCCGTGGCGCACTCGGGAGAGTGCGGTGCTGGGAGTGCAGCAGCGCTCCCGCCGCGGGTTCGGATCCTATATAGGGATGACCGGTGCGCTCACAGCGCTCACTGGCTGAGCGCAGTGCGGCCGGTCTCAAAAA
>NW_007726777.1:320910-350152 GCF_000696425.1 Galeopterus variegatus
CACAGCGCTCACTGGCTGAGCGCAGTGCGGCCGGTCTCAAAAAGGACAAAAAAAAATAAAAATAAAAAAAATAAAGAACATGGAGCAATGACATTTAGATGGTATCACATTTAAAGATGCTGAGGTTCAGAATCCATATTAGTACTTGACAACTACTACTTTTCTGGGTTTTCAGAGCTCAGACTGTCCACACACTGAGTCCTAACAGGCCTGACTCTCAGAGAAGACAAGCCCTGCCTGGGAGCGCCCAGTGACATGGGGACAGTGAAAAGAGATGAACAAAGACGAGGGGCTCACTCCTTCCCTTAGTTGGCCCTCTGCAGCCTGAGGCCCTCACTCACCACTGCACGGGCTGCCAGTTGGGGAGGAAAGGCCGGAAGCCTGTGATGCACTCGAATGCCAAGGTGCCAAAGCTCCAGTAGTCGACAGTCACCGTGTACTTCTGCTGCTCTAGCAGTTCTGGGGCCTGAGAGGACACAAGGGCAGTCACACCTGATGCTTCTTCTTCTGAGGGGCCACAGTTCATCTCATCATGCCTCCCCACTTTCCTGGCTCCTTCCTGGGGGCGCTGGCACATCCTCTCAAGGGTGAGGAGGGGACCACTTGAGCACATTTAGCTGGGGGAACCTAAGCGTTTCCTGTACCTCACTCCCATTACGTGCTGATAAAAGAGTCAGGGTCTCTAGAGGTCACTTTTTTTTTTTTTTTCCTTTTTGTCTTTTTTCGTGTCCGGCAACAGATCGCAACCCTCAGTGTCACGCCCGTACCAGACCGGGACCGGCAACGGGATCGCAACCCTCGGTGTCGCGCCCGCACCTCGCTCAGCCAGTGAGCGGGAACCGGTCTGTAGAGGTCACTTTTTAAGCAGACCAGAGTACAAAATATATCCTTCACTGTGCTTTAAATTTCTTCCCTTTAAAAACAGGGGTTACAGCATTTAAGGTGCTTATTGAGAACTCTTCTCGAACTCCATGCAGGGCACTAGTGTGGTGCTGTGCAGAGATGGCAAAGGGAAGTGACTCCAGACTGCACACACCAAATGCATATGACATGCACTGAATGCCAACTAAACTTCCTGAGCCAAGTAACAGGTGGCTGGCTGCACAATGTGCTGGGGTATTTACAATCAGGTATAGTAGTGTGACTGCTGCTGGAGCAGAGAGAGTGGGGACAGGCAAGGACAGCGATGGATTACAGGTGGGACCAGGACTGGGCTCAGAAGGCTCCTCACGTGAGCCAGTGAGATTCCTGGGGGCGCTGGCACATCCTCTCAAGGGTGAGGAGGGGACCACTTGAGCACATTTAGCTGGGGGAACCTAAGCGTTTCCTGTACCTCACTCCCATTACGTGCTGATAAAAGGGTCAGGGTCTCTAGAGGTCACTTTTTTTTTTTTTTTCCTTTTTGTCTTTTTTCGTGTCCGGCAACAGATCGCAACCCTCAGTGTCACGCCCGTACCAGACCGGGACCGGCAACGGGATCGCAACCCTCGGTGTCGCGCCCGCACCTCGCTCAGCCAGTGAGCGGGAACCGGTCTGTAGAGGTCACTTTTTAAGCAGACCAGAGTACAAAATATATCCTTCACTGTGCTTTAAATTTCTTCCCTTTAAAAACAGGGGTTACAGCATTTAAGGTGCTTATTGAGAACTCTTCTCGAACTCCATGCAGGGCACTAGTGTGGTGCTGTGCAGAGATGACAAAGGGAAGTGACTCCAGACTGCACACACCAAATGCATATGACATGCACTGAATGCCAACTAAACTTCCTGAGCCAAGTAACAGGTGGCTGGCTGCACAATGTGCTGGGGTATTTACAATCAGGTATAGTAGTGTGACTGCTGCTGGAGCAGAGAGAGTGGGGACAGGCAAGGACAGCGATGGATTACAGGTGGGACCAGGACTGGGCTCAGAAGGCTCCTCACGTGAGCCAGTGAGAGGAAACATTCCAGAAAGGACTGTCAGGAGCAAAGGCACAGAGACAGGACTGTTGCTCGAGTTCTGGCTGGACACATGACACATACAGGAGGGGCCAAGGAGTCCAAACCGAGAGAAGAGACTTGGGGATGGTCTCTGCGTCTGGCTGTCAGCATCCTGGTCAGAGTACAGGGTCTCCCCTCAATTGCTGCGGAGCTGATGAGAAATCCAGAGGATACTCTGAAGACTGCCCTGATCACACATTATGTGGATGCAGGGGCCTGGATCACAGCCCCCACCAATCACCACTCTGAAACCTGCACTCCATAGAGCAGATGACAAATTGATGGAGCCCATTATCCTTGCTGGTAAGATAGGCAGGAAATATACGTGTACTTCAAATAATTTTTTTCTTTTTAAGGAACAGGCTATTTAAGCTCATCTAGCCCAGCAGATTTCGACCTTTATTTGTTTTCTAAGCTGCAGACTCCTTAATTCTATCAAAATTTTACTGGTTGCTAACACCAGCAAGCATCCTATAACCACGTCATGGTGAATGTTTCTGCCAAGCATTTCTTGCGATGGATCATCCTTTCCACTTGTTGCTACCACCAGCTCGGAACTGGCCTATCACACCAGCCTCCTTGCTACCTGCCCACCACCTGTTCAGTGCAGCTCTTCTCCCCGCTGCAGCAAGAGTGGTCTTTTCAAAAGGTGGACCTGCTCCTTTTCCAACTCAGAACCCTTCAATGTCATTCCAGAGGTTTTAAGATAAAGTCTACCTTTCTCCCCAGCTACAACTCAAGACACTCTCTGCCTTCTTCTCAGGTCCCAGGCACACTCCTGGGTCTTCCAGTGTACAGCGTCTGTTCCCTTTGCCTAGAACTTCCTCTCCCCCATCACCTCCAGCCCCTTTTCACCTACTCCTCTTTCGGGGCCCAGACTAGGTTAGTCCTCCTAACGTACATTCTTACGACACCTGCACTTTTCCTTTGTGGCACACATCACAGCTATTCACCTCCAGCCCCTTTTCACCTACTCCTCTTTCGGGGCCCAGACTAGGTTACTCCTCCTAACGTACATTCTTACGACACCTGCACTTTTCCTTTGTGGCACACATCACAGCTATAGTTTCTTAGACATCTGTGTAGGCATCACAGTAATGCCTGCTTTCTTGATTAACCCTGAGTTCCTGACAGCCAGGGAAATGTGTATTTTCTCTCCCATGCATCGCCACCTCCAAGCACAGCAGTGGCACACAGACAACACTCAATCAATGTTCCTGAATGAATGACTGACTCAAAAAGAAGCCCAATACTCAGACCGAATGAGGTACAGAAAGGGTGGGGAGCTCAGAGCTCTGCCTACTCCTGGGCAGCCCTGAGGCACCTCACAGAAACTGTGGCCTCTGCAGAACAGCATGAATCCAGTTAAACCTTTACTTCCGATAAAATGCTGAAGTACACAGAGGTTATGGGATTTGTGTAATGGCACAATAGAAGAGCCCTTCTGACATCAGAGAAGATAACCATATCCTTCTATAGGGGATCTGTTGGCAAAAAATGCTGACTTGAACACATTCTGGGTCTGACCTTATGTAACAATTCCCATGCAACAAAGAAACATCCAGAGAGAAGGCCAGGATAGAGAGAAGCCCCCCAAATACGGCATCAGAGAGAAACTGATAAGCAAACATGTACATCACATTTCTTACCAAGTACTGCAGGGTCCCCACAAAGGAAGTACAAAGACTGCCTTGATCCAGTTCCTTGGCATATCCTAGGTCAATAATTTTGTGTATTAACTGAAAAAAAAAAAAAAGGGAGGAGGAGAAATCTGATGGTTATAAGAATTCTACAAGGATTCTGATCATTTATCGTTAGAGCAGAGATATTTCTAAATTCCCAGGTGGTATGAGATCCTAAACTAAGAGCCACCAAATACATAGAAAAATGCCCTCAACATAGCAGACTTAGGGCAAAAGAAAACACACTGTAAAAATGCTAGATTTATGTTCTCCCATGTTCTGCCACCAATTACTGAGGGAGGCCAAAACTGATAGACCATGCACTAGCCCTCAAGACTGATGAAACTGGACTTTCTAATGTGAAAGGCCACGTCAGGCCCTTCCCGGAACCACTGGCAAGAATGAGTGTGGCCTGGAGCAAGACTGAGTGCTGTGAAAGCTGTGGGTTGGGCCCAGGGTACTGAGGGGAGCTGCACCAGAGGGATTCAGGGACCTCGGTGCTGAATTTCTACATTCCAGTTGGCTAGGCCCTTGCTCAGCACCCCCACTAGACAAACAGAGTGGGGAAAGACCACAGGGCAGGCTACCACATCACACAAGTGCCATGCCGACTGCAGAGCGGTGCCAAGAGCACGGGGGACTGTAGGCTGGCTGGGCATGGGGGCAGGTGTCAGCTCCAAAAGTCTCTTCTTCCTATTTCTGCATTAAAAGAGGAGGCTTTTAAAACAAATGGAAAACAAGAAATCGATTTCCAAGCAGTGCTAGGTGGAGCTAGGGAGACAAACATTACCTTCCTTCTCAGACTCCTGCAACTTGAGCAATCAACAATGTGATCTATTCAAACTGGCCTCCATCTTGCAAACTAGAACTTTTTGCTGAATTTTGTCTCATGTCAAAAAGCACTCCCAGAGGATCAAAGCATCTTGAAGGAAATGGGAACAAAAACAAACATGCAAAGCAGCTCCTTCTCCATCAGAGCTTCTGAGGCAGCCCCCAGGACTTTCCAAGTCTCAGAGGGACACTCACTCTTTGCTCTCCTTGCTGCAGAACGATGTTTTCTGGCTTGAGATCCCGATGGATGATTCTGTTTTCATGGAGGTATCTAAGTGCTGAGGCTGTGAGGGTGGAAAGGGGAGTGAATTTTTATTGAGCCTCAAAAATGCTTTTCATTCAGAATCTCCTATCCTATAAAGGATAAATACTGTGCCCCTGAAACACATGGAGGGAAGAGACCTTAGGTGGGGCGAGGGGGGCCTGGCTATGCAAGCAGAACTTAGACTGTCCTAGGAATCTGGCTTATTCATGCAAAGATTTCTTAGCCTTGTGTCCATGAGGCCACCAACTGCAATCCAGAGCAGTGGTTCTGAAACTGTACTGCCTGAACCAGCAGCATTTGAACGGAATCAGAAACTTTGGGGGCGAGTGGTGATGTTGACACTGGTAAAATTTGAAAAGGGGCAATGTCTCTGGTCCAGATTCTCCAAAATCTAAATTGCATGGGGCGGGCAAGGGAGAAGGGCCCAGTGGCCATGAGATCTAGAGTCCAGCACAGTCAGAGCCAGCTTCCAGGAAGAAGTGGGGACACACAAGAAGAAGAGAACAGGAGCGCCTTCAACACATTTTGACAGCTCAGCTTGTCTTCACTACATGCCCGGTTCTCTGGTGGGGGATGTGAAATAGGGGACACGGTCCCCAACTTGAAAGAGCTCGGAACGTAGCTGGGAAAGAAGCAGCCAGTACAACACTGGCAGTGAAGTCATTTGGTACCCACAGCTTCTGCTGTGAAGAGGAAACATGAGGAGGCCACTCAGGGAGAACCATGGCACAGAGCAATGGGGTCTCTGTGCAGCTCAGACCCCAAGAATGGCATGATTTTTACCTGAGACTGAGGCTTAATAACACTATCAGTAAGTCCTAGCTAATGGTATGATAATAGAAAAAAGTAGAATAGGTATTGGAAGGAGATGAAATTATTTCTACTTGTAGAGGATATGACTATATGCCTAGAGCACTCAATAGGCTAAAACCTGGAAAGAATTTAGTAAGCTGTCTGGAAACAAAACAAATATAGTACATAAGGATAATATACACAAATTGGTATGTATTTCCACTATATCCAGTTGAAATGGAAAAGAAAAATTAATCCCATTCACATGAGCAACAAAGTTCTAAAACACCACAGGATAAATTTAGCAAAAAGAATAGTGTTATGTGAGGAATCTATATGGAACAAAGAGAAACAACTGCCATCCAGAGCAGTGGTTCTGAAACTGTACTGCCTGGACCAGCAGCATTTGAACTGAATCAGAAACTTTGGGGGCGAGCAAAAGACACAGAGAGGTTTTAAAAGTTGAAGATCAAAGGCACTCTGAACAAAGCCAAAGGCAATGGGTTGGGAAAAAGTACCCACCACACGTACACCAGAGTGAACATACCCGACATACAAAGCTCGCACAAATCAACAAGACGGCAACCAGCAGGGAGACAGGCAAAGAGTATGAAGGGCGATTTACAGGAGAATAAATACGATGGTGAGCAGTTATGTGAAAAGTTGTTCAAGCTTGCTAGTCATCAAAACAATGTAAATTAAAGCAACAATGAAATGCCTTTCTTCAGCTCCTTAACCAGCAAGAATTTTAAGCAATAAGGGGTTTTCTTCCACATTTCTGGAAGGAGTAAAAATTGGCGTGCATTTTTGGGAAAGTAATATGGCAACACCTACTAAATTTTAAAATATAAATATTGTTTGACCCATTATTTCCACCTCTAGGAATCTAGCTTATAAAATCAGAAGCATCATAACATACACATAAGGTTACTTATTGCATAGCTTGGAGCAAAATAACTAGAAATAAAGTGAAAGTCAATAATCAGGGAATGGTAGATCTACATTATAACAGGTAACTCTTTTAAAATTATTTAGGTTAATACTTTCTGACTCAGAGGGAAGTCAATGATGTACTGCCAAATTAATGGTATAACCCGTTTCTTTCCTTTAAAAAAAAAAAAAAAAAAAAAAAGGAAGAGCAATCACAACACCGACAGAGGTTAAACAACGAGACCTCTCTGAATCTGCCACACACCCCATATGTGCCTCTTTCTCACATCAGCCCGGGCAAACCAGGGAGATGGGCAGCTGAATGTTTCCTGAAAACACATTTGAAAGTCAAACTGAGAGAGCTAAACTACTGACTTGCATCTTATTAGGGGAGTTCCCGCTCAGAACATAACCCTCTAGTTGTATCTGCCATTTTAAACCCAGCCTTCAACCACAAAGCTCCAACATTTCCTACTTGTTCCTTATTTTCCTTTGTTTCATAAGTGACACTGTAGATTGGCTTGGTCCAATTAATGTCCACATGAAGTGAAAAACTCGCTGCTTTCCACGTACCTAAAAAATTCTACTCCACCGTGTTCTCAATTGCATGAATTTTTAAGGACCAATGCTTATCAGCACTTTCATTTTTATTTCACTATTTCACTAATTTTAATTAAAGAATCAAAGCAAAGTGTACTAAAACCCTCTAACAACTGCACCAACACGACCATGCAGACAGGGTGGCATGACTACTTAATCTGAACTGCTGGAGGGCAGGGAGCAAGGCCTTGTGATGCCTTGGAATGTCTGTTCACTGACAGGTTCACAAAAGACCCATTTTGGTGTGTGACAAGCGGCTGATCAGCAGCAGGATACCATGTGTAAAAGTCTGGGTTGGTTTGTTCCAAAGCAGAATATATGAAAGTTGAGATTCGCTGTGATTTGAGCAAGTACATGTGATCAGGCTGAGACAAGGCCCTGAAGCTAGAGGTATAACCTCTTAGGGCAAATAACATGGGGCACAGCAGGCACGATGTCCCAAGAGGAGGAAAAGCATTCGGATTACACCAAGGACAGCATTCCCTACACCACACCGGTGAAGACTGTCACCAGGTCTTCAGTGAGAAGGGGATGGCAAGTTGTAACCAAATCCACGGGCTGTCTATTTGTATGCTCACACAACTATACGCAACAAACTTAAACCCTCATTTTGGGTAGTCACTTATTCTCAAATAGTTTTGTCAGCTTAATAAAGTCTGAAATTAAAGAATCCAACAGGTATTGTTATATATAGTTTCTCAGACTGAGAGGACCCTACATGACTGAAATAGCAAAAACTCTAATAGGCGGGGCCTCTTAAATGGCTCCCCTTACAGGATGAGTCTTCAAAACCTTAGTATGGTCTGACCGTGCTACATCTTGTAATCTGAAAAAATTTACAGGGGTTGGGATTCAGACAGTTCAGGTTGCACAACAGTACCTGAAGAACAATGTCATGAAATGAACCAAAATTATCTCAAGCCGAACTAAGATACTGTGATTGAGAAAAATACTGCTGCATCTGGAAGTTCACAAAAATCTAAATCCCTGGCAATAGTGAAAATACGTGTTTATAAAAGTTAAAAACCACACTGCAAGACATAAGGGCCTAACAGTTAACTTCTCATGCTCCAATTAAAGAAAAGGTTGTAAGAAGTACCACCTCTGTGCAAACCTTTCAACTACACAGTGGTACTTCCTAGGACAGATACTCCACAAAGCAGGTCCAAGTGAAGGGCCTGCCAGAGGAAAATAACAGCTTTGTCAGGAATGGCATCCAGCTCCCCTTTAGCTCACGAGGTAGATGCAAATACATGCTGGTCTTCGAAGAGTTCATGGAAAGATCCATATTATCTTTCAATTCTATTTTCCCACACACTTTTTGAATTCCCCTCGTATAACTGAACAATGTCACAACCCTATAGTTCTTATTGGTGAAACAAAATTCCAAATCAGAGCCCCTATAAATTTTTCCAGCTTACAAACCACAAATTAGGAAATAGATAGGAGCAGCTAGACTTCCACATAGAAAAGCAGTTTTGTAAGGGTTGTGTTTGTGAGTCCCTATTTGCCACACTACAGGTTTGAAGGGATTACTAGGCTCCCTTGAGAACATTTTGTTTGAGATAGATTCCACAGAGAAGAAATGGAAAGATAAGGGACCAAAAGTTGAGACAGAGATTAGGAGAGAAGGAAAAGGCAGTCACCGCTGAGTAAGAAAGGGTGTTTGCTCACTCAGTGAAGACTGACTGCGTGCCTGCTGTGTGCCTGCCACTTTGGTGTCACCAGACACCAAACAAAACAGATTAGAAGGCCAACTGTGGAGATGTGGAGAAAGATTCAGTCTGGCTAAAGGTTTCTTGGCTAAAACAGCCTCCATGACGAATGGCAAGTTAGCGAGGTAGTCTCCGAGTGTGGAAATGAGGAAAGTTCAGGATCACTCTCTCCATCGTTCAGGAAGCACTTACACAGAGTCTTCTTTTGCTAGACACTGTGGAAAATGTGCCACCAAATCAAGGCACTTTCTCCACTTACTGTGCTAATAGGTTGGTCAACTAGCCCCAAGCCCTGAAGTCAGCCCTTACCGTGCAGGCAGAGGCAGAGACCACAGAACAATGGTGGCCCGACCATGTACCACTACATGGAGAGGCAGCAGGCAGAAGAGTCCTGCAGGAGGGAGACCTCTGCGAGTAACGGCCAGTCGGGGCAGTCTCATGGAGGGGCAGGTCCAACACTGTGCCCCAAAAGACAGGAAGGCTTAAGGTCATCAGGAAGGTGCAAGAGCAGCAGGTACAAAGACTGGCAGGAGGACTGAAAAGCGGGATTTGAGAGACACATACATGATGGGTTGGCTACAGTGGATGGGGAGAAACATGAGGTTATCTAATAGTGGATTATGACTAAAGTGTCCTTTCAAAGGCATGCAAGATGGGTTACTAAAATGGGGGTGAGTAGGCCAGGTAAGAGGTCATGACAGTGACCTTCCACGACACTGAATTAGTGGAGGCCATGGGAACAGACAGGGAAAGTGAGATATACAACACGAAGGAAGAATGGGAGGATCTGGAGACTTTTTACAAAGGAGGGTGTGGAGCAAGAATAGGGGCAGATTCTAAGAAGGGACAAGATTCAAAATTGACACCTGTGTCTGGGTAACTGTCAGAAACATGGGTCTACTGACACAGAAAGGAATGCCAGGAAGGAGTCTGGTTTAACGAAGAAGGCTGGGACTTCGATCTGGAAGTGACTTTGGGAGAAACATCCTACAGACATGGACATGGAGTTTAGGATGGAGACAGGGCTGAATATACAGAGTTTGGAAAAGATATGGTTGATAAAGATGCCTTGAGAATGGCCCAGCAAGCAGAGTGTACCGACAGCAGCTGGTCCAGGTGCAGAGGGCAATGAAGGGGATTGCAAAAGAGGACGTGAGAGAGCTCGGGGGAGGCAGTCAGGCTGCGACAACTGAGTGGACGTCTGGGACACTCTAGGGGACCATTCAAAGAATCAGCAACTGAACAGTGAAAACGGCATAGTCAGAAGTAGAAGAGACCTCAGAGATCACTTATAGACCCAAACCCCTCATTTTAAAGTTGAGGACACTTAGGCCCAGAAAGTTCCGTGCCTGCCAGGAAGGAGCAACTCCAACAGGAACACACGGCAACTGAGAGAATGAAGCACAGACGAAAGTAGGGGCAGGCTTCCTGGAGGCTAGAGGACAGGACAGTCGGGCACCACAGCAAGCCGGCTGCCTGGACAATCAAGGAGGACTGACTGCAATCACAGACGTGACAAGACCATGGTGATCACACAGGTGGCCCTGCCTACCCAGCTGGCAGCAGCCAGGGGCACAGTCCACCCCTCCATCTTGAGTGCTCAGGAGTTTGCTGGAAGAAGGAAACACACTCCAATGTTTTCCAAAGGATGATGAGCAAGACTGTTTAAACAAAGTCCACTTACATACAACTTCCTGGAGCTATTTTAGGGTGACATTAAGTGGAAATCCAAATCATTTCTGCCTGCCTCTGCACCTGTCCCCAGACCTCATAAGGGCAATGTCTAACAGGCTTGTCCTGGCACAGGACCAGGGCTCACCGTGTGCTGGCCAGGCATCTGCTCGCTTTCTCATGTGCACTCTGCAATGTCTTCTTGGGCAATTTACAGTTTCACTGGAAAATCCTACCTATATCTACTATCTTGTTGCTGCACTGAGTGGGAGGTCAGTGGCACAGAAGAGATTGAGACAGACAGGAACGCGGAAAAGAAGGTGATGAACCTGGACCCACTAGTCAAGGGTGCATCTCTGTCACTTATCTGAAGTCAGCCTGGCAGAGAACAGTTTGGCTACTCCAGCAAAGGGAACATGGGCCAGCACTTGGAACAAACTGGAACAAAATATACTCAGGAAATGTTTCAAAATACAAAAGAATTATGTTAGAGGAACTCTAAGGAAAGCTTTTGAACTCTGGCTCAGTCACGAGATCCTTGCATAAGAAGCAAATTTGATGTATCTTGTACAGAAATCAGAAATGGGAATGGAAGTAAAATACAGGCTTATCAGCAACTTCAACTGCAACCACAAAATCAGGGGATGTGACTGCATCCAAAAGGTGACTGAGATAAGAACGGCTCTGAGCTGAGGAAGCCTGGCCATTCCAGGAAGAAAAGTCTCAGAAGGCAACCACCTGTCTGGTTCCCTGGATCTGACCTCAGATCTGGATTTACAGCACTTCAGAAGGGATGCCATAAATCCAGATCCAGAGTGGAAGGAGCCGAGAAAGGAGCTAACATTTGCTGGGAGCACAGCACAGTGTGGGGAGCTTGGCGTGTCGTCTCACCTCACCCTCACAGAAGCTCTAGTGGGGAGCAATGCCCCACTTCACAGCTCCTAACACGAATGCTAGGAAAAAGTAGCCAGCATGCCCACGGTCACACTGCTAATAAGTGGAAGAGCTGGTGTTTGACCTGGAGTGTTAATTATATGTGGACATCTGGTTTTTAAAAAAAGAGGTCCTTACTTAATTTAGTTTCCTTTGGGATTTATTTCATTTGTTTGACAAATATTTATACAGAAGCTGATATACACTGGAGATGTGGCAGTAACTAAAGTTTCTGCCTTTAAGAAGTTTAGTTCTAGTGTGCTAGTACTTCAAAGTCTAATTATTTCCAATTTGGGGTCACAGAAAGGAAGGACAGGGAATGAATGACCTAAAGAATTTAGTATTCACCCACCTATAGGAGAGTTGCACCACATAAGCACTTGAGAGCTTACCTGTCTCCATTACTCTGACTTAGGTAAACACGCACACAAACACTTTGAGTAGACAATGCAAAAGCTATCACACAAGTCAATGGTAACTGGATTCAAAATGTACCCAGGCCACCAGAACTTAATCCTTCTAACTGTAACTTTGTACCAGTTGACCACCCTCTCCCAATCTCCCACCCCCCCATAATCCCCAGTCCCTGGTAACTAACATTCTACTCTCTACTTCTATGAGATCAACTTTTTTAGCTTATACATACGAGTGAGAACATGAGGCAGTTCTCTTTCTGTGCTTGGCTTATTTCACTTAATAATGTACTGTGTATTTCAAAATAGCCAGAAAAGAGAATTTTGAATGTCCTCACCACAAAGAAATGATAAATGTTTCAGGTGATGGAATGCTAATTACCCTGATTTGATCATTACACATGTATACATGTATTGGAACATCACACTGTACCACATAAATATGTACAATTATTATGTGTCGATTAAAACTTGAAAAAGTTGTACCCAGATCAAAAGAACATACAATGAGTAGAGGCTCTATTAATATCAGCAGAGGATTCCTTGAGGAAGTAAAAACTCATATAAGGAAGTACACAGTTATGTGTACTTGAGCCAATACTTTACAGACTTCCTTAATAACTATTTGCTAAATGCATAAATAATTAGTGAGTTAAAAAAAAATATTTGAGGGCCGACCCCGAGGCGCACTCGGGAGACTGCGCTCCCTCCGCGGGTTCGGATCCTATATAGGGATGGCCGGTGCGCTCACTGGCTGAGCGCATATTTGAGGGCCGACCCCGAGGCGCACTCGGGAGACTGCGCTCCCTCCACGGGTTCGGATCCTATATAGGGATGGCCGGTGCGCTCACTGGCTGAGCGCAGTGCGGCCGGTCACAAAAAAAAGACAAAAAAAATTTGAGAGAATAGCGTCAAAGAAAAATAACTTGACAAAACTCTAACTAAAGACAAACAAAATAAAGTTGCCCATGAAGAGCAAAAGAGTATTTCCCAACCTAAAGACAAAAAAAATTTGAGAGAATAGCGTCAAAGAAAAATAACTTGACAAAAGTCTAACTAAAGACAAACAAAATAAAGTTGCCCATGAAGAGCAAAAGAGTATTTCCCAACCTACTAACCTGACTTCAACCCAATTCAACAGAGGACAAATTAACAATTTAGCCATTGAGGAAAAAGATAAAGTCAAGTGAACATCTAAGCAAAACATGGAGGGCGAGCCATGTGGCAAGGTGTCAGGAAAACAAGAGGAACTTTTCACGCATGGGTTAGATCCTCTGGGTGTGCAGAGAGGGCCCTTGTGGTAGAGCCTCTGGACCAACGTGCAGGGGATCGGTGGGGCGGGTGGTGGACATCCACTCACGTCCGATGCAACCGGTGTAACATCAGCTCACCCTCACAGTGAACTCCACCCAAGGGACAAAGACACAGGACACGGAGGGTGATGGGATCACATGTGTCAGCCTATCTGGATCTCAGCCTCAAATACGCCACTGCTTGGTTTCTCCCCACGCCATATTCCTCCTGCCTCCCCTCCATCACCAGAAGCAGAGGAGGGGAGAGACAGACCCACATGGGCAGGCAGAGCATTCAGAAACAGGAGGGCCACCCGTCCTTCGAGGCCACAGGCTGGAGAATACTATGTCACCACCGCAGGACTATGTTAACAACTGGTGAGCCTAGGTGAGGGTTAGTGAGTGTCACTGCACTCCTCTTTTAACTTTTCTGGATATTTGACAATTTTCAAAAAAATAAAGTTTGAGCAAATGAAAAGAAAAAATATATATAGCTTCAAAAGTCTGAGGTAGGGGAGGGATGAAAAGGGCATTGTTCCCTAAATCTGGGGTCAAATACTCAAGAGATAAACTCTGGATAACTCTCAACATTAGAACCCAAACTACCAACTTGCACCACCCATGGAGATTATTTTAAAAAAAGAAAGCCCAAGTCTCCCTAGCACTCCTGCCATCTGCTCCCTCCTGGGAAGGCCCAGGTGTAGGAGGCTCTGTGTGGCCCCTGCAGGCTGAGAGTACTCATTTCTCCCTGAGCCAGCCTGGCCTCCTCAGAGAGGGCCACACACACCCTTATCTGAGGTCCCCAGCAGTACCAAAGGATTACAAAAGGGCTACGCCTTTGGTTGGCAAAGAATCGCCAACATGGGAGTGGAAAGATTCATTGCCAAGGGATAAAATTCATTTGAATGACAACCTATTCCACTGCTGGCCATTCCAGGAAAGCAGGGAGTGGAGCTTTTAAATGGGAAAGGAAGTCTGTTATTCCATATACATCATAATTCACTGAGTGACTTGGTCAGGAAGGAAGGGGAATCTATTTGAGCTCAGCGCCGGCCTGACCGTCCCCTTGTTGACCTCCCCATTCCATGGGTCCCCCCCATGCCACCCTCTGTAAAGACTGAGGACCAAAATATCTCCCATCTGTGCTCTGCCAGGACTCCCAGGGGCACCACACACTCCCCTGAAGGGCACAGGCTGGCATTTACCGATGTCACTGAGCAGGGTGAGAATGGCTCCTTCACGCAGGCCACAGCAGTTCTCAAACTGGTTCAGGTACTGTAAGAAGGTGAGAGAAGCATCAGAACAAGCAGCCACCACCCCAATATGGCCACAAGGGCCTTTACCAGTCCAAGTCATCTGAGGGCCGACCCTAGGTCCTAGGCTTAGGGGGACCTGCTTTTGGGGAGGCCTGGGCAGTGGGTCCAGCAGGCGCTGGCCTAGGGAGGAGTGGGAGGAAGCAGTCCTGAGGACCCCCGGGGCTCTCGCACTGTGCTGGCCCCAGCTGGAGGTGTGTGAGCATCCCAAGGGAGGGATTTTCAAGTCTCCCCTGCTGCTGCAGTTCCGAGTAAGGCGACCAGAGTCTAGGCTCAGCCACAGAGGATTCTCTGCTCCTGAGAGGCCTACGCACAGGACAGGCTGGAAAGGAATTCCCAGGAAGCCACGCCCTGACCACTCCCCAGACATGGCCTGGCCATGTGGGGTGATGATGGCAGTGGGGAATATCTAAAGAGCACTTACCATGTGCCTGGCATGGGCTACACTCTGCAAAGATCAGCTCAGCAAAGCTTCACCTGCAGTGTCTCATTGAATCCTTACTACTACTACCAAGGTAAGTTGGAATTTCTATTTCAGGAGTGAGGAAACAGACCAGAGGGGTCCAGTATCTGTCAGCTTACACAGCTACAGAGGCAGAGCTGGAAGATGAAGCCAAGGCTGTGTGATGCTTGAGCCCTCACCCCTTGCCTTCCTGGCCCCTCCACTTGACAAGAGGCTCAATGTCAATGTGCTGCTGGAAGTCGGTCTCACATGGGGACAACAGAGAGAATAACTTCCCAACTGAGGCTCACAATCATCAGTTAGCATTTTCACACAAGAACGTTCAAGAGTTGTAAACCTACACAGCATATAGACTCCACTTTTTAGATCAATTCTGACTTTGACATTTGCTCACGTGCAGGCCATGTTTGTCTCCCCACGCACAGGGGTGTGGACTGAACTCTTCAGAGGAAGGAAAAGCAGGCAACTCTTTAGAGGAGGGAACTCTTTAGAGAAGGGAAAGGCAGGTGACCTCAACTGGAGATCACCAGACCTCTGGCAGCAGTGATCCCCCACACCCCGCTGGGCAGTAGCAAGGACAGTGACCTTTAGCATGCAATAGCTTCCCACCCACCAGGTCACCTGCAATCCCTGCCAGGTCGATCACATTGAAATTTTCATCTTCTTCCCTGGCTCATTGGCTCTTTGCTGTCTAGAAGGCCAAGTTCAAAATCCCCTGCCCTGCTTGGGAAGCGCGGCGGCGCTCCCGCCCGAGGGTTCGGATCCCACATACAGACCGGTTCCCGCTCACTGGCTGAGCGAGGCGTGGGAGCAGCACCGAGGGTTGCAATCCCGTTGCCGGTCCCCGGTCCGGTACGGGGGCAACACTGAGGGTTGCGATCCGTTGCCGGACACGGAAAAAGACAAAAAAAAAAAAAAAACCCTGCCCCACTCCAGAGCCCTCTGCTATCTGACCACATCCCACCCACTTCCCATGGCTTCCCTCTCAACTATGACAACATGGCTTTATCTCTGCACAACTGCAGTTAGTAACAGCATGATCATCAAAGGTCAGGAAAATAAGGAGGAAAATCCAAGTGCCATCAAATTCCCCATTCCTCACCAAGGGTTGTGCCAACCACTGTGCTCACACTGCCACGCACGACACCACCCAGGACATGACCGTCTTCCACAGCAGGAGAGGATCACTCAGGCAGAGTGGCCCTCACAGAAAGTTTCCTTTTAGAACAGGAAGCAGACGGGTCCAGAGGAATTCGAGACCAGCCTGTGATGTAAGCTTGAGAAACTGCCATGTGAAGACAGAGTAAAGGCCCGGGCATTCTCCCCCGACCCCAGCACCATGAGAATAAAGAGCTGTGGGAGCTATGTGAACAGAGCAACTGCCCTTTCCATAAAAAGTCTCTCTGCTGTCCAGAGCTTCTACTCTTCATGACGTGTTTGGCATTACTCAATTTCACAAATGGAGAGATGGCCTGCAGCTATGGCCTGAGCTCTGCTACCACAGCTGTGGGAGGCTGGTAATGAGCCTAACCTCTCCGAGCCACGGTCTCCATCTGGAATGTGGGAATCACACCTGCCCGGCAACGTCACAGGTTGTTGAAAGTCAAACAAAGCAACGTGTAAAATCAGGTTATGTGATCCTATTTAGAGAACACCGGGAGGGAGGGGCACTGAGACTTAGGACGTCGGGGAAGAGAAATTACCATGGGGAGAAGGAACAAGGTGGCACATGGCCGATGATCCGGCCACGGCTGCTCCCTCACTGCTGAGCCACTTCCCTTCCTGCTGCACCCTCTGACCTGGCAAGTGCTGCTGCCACATCTGTGGCATACGTCCCTCTTAACAAGGACACCAGGAGGCTCATCCAAAGAGTGACGTGGCCCTGCCATGCCAAGGGAGGGAAAGTTTGTACTGGAACTCATCCAGTCTTCCCACGTAGTGCAGTCCTGTGAGGACTCTCCCTGTCATCTCGGTAAGCACACTGCAGAATGTACAGAGAGCCCTTCCTGCCTTTCTCGTAAGGGCTTCTGATTCAGTCTTTTGATTCACATACGCGTCACCTCAACGTGGGCATGGAAGAGGGGGATTTCAGAAGATAAAGCAACCCCACCAAAGTCACTATGGCTGCTTGGGCTTCCTGATGACAGTGGCAGTAACAGTGTCCCACCCCTGCCTGCTAGGCTGTGCACCCCGCCCCCCACCTGGAAGGCTCACCTTCCGGAGGTCTCCTCCTTGGCAATACTCCATGGCCAGCAGGGGCAAGTCATTGGGCGCCAAGTTCTGCATTCCCTCAGGGACATCCCGGGCGGCCACCACATTGGGGTGTGTCAGCCTAGGAAGAGGAGACCCCAGTGAGGGCAGAAACCGGGCTTCGGCTCTCTCCCAGCCCCTCCCTCCAAGTCTCAGGCAAGCTCGCCACACCATGAGGCCTGGAGGAAGCAAGGACCCTCGGAGGCAGGCAGAGGAAGACAGGGTCCAGGAGCAGGCAACCTGCCTCAGCACCCAGGCACTCAGCATCTGCTCAGCTCTACTTCCAGCACCACGAATTCAAGACCCTGTGAGGCTACCATGTCTGCCTTAGTTTTCTCAAGAGTCCCCATTTCAAGTCCTCGTGGCACTGCCAACATGCTTCTAAAAGCGGAGAGAGTAGGGGGACTCACAGTCTCATGCCCTGTGAATGGGGGTATGTGCGTGGGCACATGGCACCCACCCAGGGTGGTGCCTTCTCCCTTAAGGGGCTAGCAGAGGGAGCGCCTGTGTGACGTGCCTCTTACGGTGCTCACCTACATGCCTCCCTGGCTGGGGGCAGCACCCACCTAGTGGGTTGGCAGACCCTATCTCCACACTGGGGGAACAGATAACAGCAATAGGGTAACAGCTGTGGAGAGTCACAAACCACAAACCACTTGGAATTGGAAATACAGGGGGAAAAAAGGATTTTTTCCTGATAAGGGAAAATCCAACATGATGACTACTTTAAATCATTTAACAAAACAAATAAAATAGACCAAATGCCCTTGACGAGGCTCAATGTAGACTTGAAACACTACTCCTCTAGAAATCCTTAGGAGTAGGAGAGTCATCTGTGTGGACAGGCTGGCTGGCATCCTAATCGAGGGACCGAGATTTGTGACTCTCTTTTCCAGACGCAGCGGGGTTGGGGGCTGTTGCTTCAGATCCTGAAGTTCAGCTGGCTCCCTCTGGTTTCACTGCAGTGCCCCTTTGCCCAGCAGCAGCTTCCTTAGGGCCCCACACACCCAGGCCCTCACCTCCTCATGATCTGAATCTCCAGGCACCACCGCTCTCGGTTCCGGGGGCTGAGCTCCTGCCGGCATTGCTTGATGGCGATCTGCTCACCTGTTTCCTATAGAAAGAGCATGGCAGGGATCGGCATAATGAGTGATGGCCATAGAGAGAAAGACGCTTGGTCAAATGCCACATGGTCTGCTGCATGGAAGAGGTTTCCCAGGGCCCAGGGCACAGCCTCCATCACCTCCTGTGGCTCTGAGGCCCACATGTGCATCCCTGAGAGACAGCCCTGAGGCACCTCCCCCTCCCACCCTCTCCTAGATTCTACAAATGCAACTCGTCCAAGAAACCTCTGCTGACCATTCCTGCCCAGAGAGACTTCCCTCTCAAACCCTGACTGCTCGCGTACTAGGCTGAACCATACGACACTGCTGATATCCAACCACTTTGACGTACAAAAATGGCACGTTCATAGGGTTCAACCTTAAGTTAATACCACACTGAGTGTCTTCACTGTTTCATGTAAAAAGTCTCTGCAGAGAGAGTACAGCGTAGTTCAGCACATGGAACACAGGTCGATTCGGCTCTGCCACTTACTAGCTACATGCCTTGGGCAGACCACTTGGTCTGGCTCAGTTTCTCCTTCTGCAGAATGGGAATTACGATGCCCACCTCCAGTGCTGTCATGAAGATGAGCACCAACAGTGTCCGGCCCTTAGCAGGTGCTCAGTGATCCTACTAAAGGAAGAACCGTGTCACACAGGCACTCCTGGCATCTAAAATCCTCCAGAGCTTGGCTCCCACCTGCCTTTCCAGCCACTCCCCCACGAGCCCTGCACCTGACACTGCAGGCCCATCCTCTGCCTCTCTGGTCTATGCTCTCATGCACACAGGGCACAGGCACTGAGGTCTTCCCAGCTCAAGAGGATCCTCCCTCCTCTCTACTCCTGTAACACCTACGTCCTTCACTGCACATACCTGCCAAAGACTTATTTTCTGTAAGTGAAAGGGTTTTTCAATTTTCTTTGTTAAATTATAGACCTGTCCATCTTCATGGGCTTTAACCTCTACACCAGTAACCAGCATAACGTCCTTAATTGTGGTCTCTTTAACTGAAGAGAAGGCAAGCAATTTTTTTGTGTGTGTGAGTAATTGACTGAGTGGCTGGTTCCTGAAGACGGCCTCACCTCTCCTAAGTACCAGGAGCCCACCTGGGGAGCCCACAAGAAGGGAAGCTCTGGAGCTGTGGCACGGGCAACAGAGGGAGAGTAACTCTGGCCTCAGGCACTCTAGCAGCCACAAGGGGAGTCAACACCACACCGCTGGGGGGACCAAGGGCCTTAGCCACGCAGAGGGCTGTGGCAAGACCCCCAGTGTGCACGTGCTGTCCTTAAAGTGGCCAAACTACATCACAGTCTCACATTTACCAAACTGGCCAAGATCCCTGCAGGAGCAAGGACACGCCTAGCAAGAAAAGGAAAAATGGAAATCTCCAAATACCACCAGAAGTTGTCTAAGAAGACTATCACTGAATCACTGATCAATGAAGCAATCCTTGAAACTGACATTCAAGAACCAAAAGCTACAGAAATAAAGTGGCAGTATCTTTTGACCATCAGTGCCCATGTTAGAAAATGGATCCTTACAACCCCTCTACAATACTCTCAGAAAACACTTTCCTCAAAGCCCAACACTGCTTTTGTTAAGCTGTCCATCACGCAGTTACATGCCTACTTTTTTTTAAACAGCTCTACTGAGATATAATTCATGCACCATAAAATCCATTCAAAGAATACAACTCAATGGATTTTGGTATACTGCGAGTTCTGACCAGAGCCAGTCAATTTTTTTTTTTTTTTTTTTGTCTTTTTCCGTGCCCGGCAACGGATCGCAACCCTCAGTGTCGCCCCCGTACCGGACCGGGACCGGCAACGGGATCGCAGCCCTCAGCGTTGCTCCCGCGCCTCGCTCAGCCAGTGAGCGGGAACCGGTCTGTATGTGGGATCCGAACCCTCGGCGGGAACGCCGCCGCGCTTCCCAAGCGGTGCACTGTAGCAGTGCGCCACCGGGCCGGCCCCAATTTTAGAGCACATTCACCATCCCCCAAAGCAAACCCGCACCACTGGCAGCCCTCCCACCTTCCCCCACCCCAAGCTGTTCCAGCCCTGGCAACCACCAGCTATTTTCTCTACCTATGGATTTTCCTGTTCCAGACATTTCATATAAAGGGAATCATACAATAGATGGCCTTTTTATGACAGGTTTCTTTCACTTAGCATAGTGTTTTCAGGCTCACCAACACTGTAGCCACATGCCTTCTGTCACCACAGCAAACTCCCCAGCCTAGTCTGTGGCGGTAGGCATGCTTTGAGTAGATATCCATAAATACCTTTCAAGGATTAGGGAACATGTCAAAAGAACAACCTTTCTTCAATCAACGACAAACTGTGGTACATCTCATGGAATGGCGCACCCTCCTGTCACAAGCTTCCCCGATCCCTCTGTTCTCAAGCTAATCTGAATTTGGTTTCAAGTTTCACTTCCCATGAGTGCTTAGACTTAAACGTTTTTGCCCAGTTCTATGGTGGCTGCATCAATAGCAGCTCTGAGCGATGCTCTTTGCCATGGTTTGAATGTTTGTCCCCTCCAAAACTCATGTTGCAATTGAGTTGCCATTGTAACAGAACAGTACTGAGAGCTGGGACTCTTGATAGGTGATCAGGCCATAGGGGCTCTGCCCTCACAGGTGGGTTAATGCTGTTGCAGGACGAATTCAGCTTTCTGCCATGTGATGACGGAGCAAGAAAGTCCCTGCCAGATGTCAGCTCCTTGATCTTGCACTTCCTAGCTTCCGGAACTGTGAGAAAATACATCTCTGTTCGTTACAAACTAGCCAGTCCCTATTCTGTTACAGCAGCACAAAACGGACTGAGATTCAGTTACAAACACTCGCTTCCAGTCCGGTGGGATCTCCAGAGAAGCTCAGCCTGTAGAATACAGAGTTCTGCAAGTGAGGGAGGACTGATGAGCCAGGCTGCAGGGGAGGTGACACTGCTGAGTGTCCATTCATCATGCAGTGTTCCTATGGACAGGATTATAAGCAACACTTCAGGAGAAGATACTGTAACTCATGGTTTGTTACTGCAGAATGACTCTTCTCAATATCTTTAAACCAAGATATTGAAAAATGTGCACTCATTTAACTTCAATATGCAGAATACCATGTCAGTTTTTTATTGTTGCTATAACAAATTACCATAAACTTAGTGGCTTAAAATAGCACAAATTTATTTCCTTGCAGTTCTGCAGGTCAGAAGTCTGACATGGGTCTCACTGGGCTAAAATCAAGGCATCAGCAGGGCCGCGTTCCTTTCTGGAGGCTCCAAGGGAGAATGTTTCTTTGCCTTTTCAGCTTCTAGAGGCTGCCCACGTTCCTTGGCTCGTGGCCCCTTACCCCATCCTTGAATCCATCAATGACCAGTTGAGTCTTTCTCAGATGGCGTTGCTCAAAGTGATTACATTGGGCCCACCCAGATAATCCAGGACAATCTCTCTATCTAAGGTTGGCTGATTAGCAAACTTCACTTCATCTGCAACCTTAATTCCCCTTTGCTATGCAACCTCACATATTCACAGGTTAAGGGATTAGGATGTAAATATCTCCAGGGTGCTAGAGATTCTGCTTCCCACAAACGGTATGCTTCCCTCATAAAACATGACAGATAATCAGGTCCAAAGGGCAGATAGAGTAAGTGACCCAGTCATTTAATTTACTAAGTGATTTAGGTGATGTGTCTGGCTGTACACAGGTGATGCACAGCTGTCACTCGGCCCAACCCAGAATCCAGAAATAGATTTTGATATTGAAGACTAATAATTTGATATTGGCCTTAAATATTCAAACTCAAACTAAAAAGACTGAACTCAGCAATATGAACACTGAACAAGTCTTGAATAACTGGGCATAGAAGACCAAAACTGACTTTTTACTATGGACAGCTCAGTTTAGCCCTACAGGTTCAGGGGAAATCCTAACTTCCTAGGCCTCAGAATGTCTGATATAGATACTGACTCACTTAAGCTTTTCCTTACACAGTAGCCCTCATCTGCCTCTAGGAAGTAATCTGAAACATTATAGGTTTTCCATGAGTAATGTTTGATTTGAAACAGAAACCCAAGAATAACTCTGTTACTAAAAACATACCTGCTCTAGAAAACAGAGTTTAATTAACAGTACATAAATAGACTGTGAGTACTGGTTTGGAAAGCCTGGGGATCTGTTCTTCATTAGCAGTAAAACTCAAACAGCAGTCAATGACTTTCTTTATCTTGCCAGATTTGGACTGAACCATCTCCAAATCCAGCTTCTAGTAAGTGGATTCCTTATGCGGTACAATTGTTCTTTCCCCCTCAATGGACAAAATTTAAAATTGGTTTGGAAAAAGGGGCCGGAAAGCCTGGGGATCTGTTCTTCATTAGCAGTAAAACTCAAACAGCAGTCAATGACTTTCTTTGTCTTGCCAGATTTGGCCTGAACCATCTCCAAATCCAGCTTCTAGTAAGTGGATTCCTTATCCGGTACAATTGTTCTTTCCCCCTCAATGGACAAAATTTAAAATTGGTTTGGAAAAAGGGGCCAATAGTATTATCTATACTGAATGTAGTTGACTACGAAGGTCCTTAGAGTTTGCAAATCTTTGCCTCTTATACATGAAAACATAAAACTTGTGTATAAATGTGAGTGTATTACAAGGTGAAAAAAGCCAGCGGGTGGGGGACACATTCTCAGATTTCTGATAGACACATGTGCTTCAGCAGAGGTGAGCTGGAGGCTGGTCTCTACGGGAAACAAAAGGGGCTAGCCCAGCTCCTGAGGTTAGCCTCTTTCACTGACTCAGGGGAACTCACAGGAAGCCCAGGGCTACACCCAAACTCTTAGCCTAGAAAGCCCAGTATCTTGGCAACCATATAACCAGGCCATTGTCGCATGAGGGGGCAATTAGTAATGACCGCCTCTCTCCTTCTCAGACTCTGGCCTGCAAGAAGAAAGTCCCAGAAAGGAGGTGCAAAGTTGGGCCCAGAGAGAGGTCTGTGAGCCCAAACATCCAGGGTCTGGCTGCAGCTTTGCCCCTGACTCAACGGGGCTGAACACAGCCTTTCCCTCAGCACTGCCTGGTCTATACGATGAGGCATGGTTTCCTTGGCCCTTCTCCCTACAGTGCAGACACTAAGTGGCACAGTGGCCTCCACCTCACCCACAGGAGCGAGGGGCACAGGCTCAGCAGACAAGCAGGGCAAAATGTAACTCCTTCTTTCTCTACCTTCGAAATGTGTGATTTTGAGCCCATTATTTAAGCCTCTGGGTCCTTATCTATAAGATGGAGATGACTCTGCCCCTTCCAGTGATGTCAGTTAAAATGAAAGGCAGTGTCTGGTCCATACTGAGCCTTGAATAAAGAACAGCAGTACCATTTACTTTCCTGGACCTATGAAGATGTCACTCCACCCACTTGAGTTCTCTTCTCTTCTCCTGCCACGGTATCTAAAGTCCACCTTCTTTCTAGCTACTGCTAAGGTTCCATTTCCTCCAAGAAGCCTTCCCTTACTCCTGAACATCCAAACGCGCTGAGCTAACAGGGACACTGAGCACGTGACACTCGAGAAACGACAGCCATGATCATTTCCACACAATTTGGTACTTACATTTAGACTTACTTAATATATTGGTAAGTATTCATCTTACTGCCTTGGTTAGAGCATAAGCACAGTAAGGACAGGGGCATCCTTTTCCCCCATATCCCTGTCAGAGCTTAGGCCCTCGCTCCATAAAGTCATAATGAACTGACTGACTGGATCAGAACCTTTAAGCCTTCAAAACACACAGATAAGCTGAAGTGAGCTCAGTTTTGTCCAGTGAAGGGACAAGATAGGACAATTAGTAATACTTTGCCTTCTGACAGGCAATGCATACAATACCTCCTCTGTTCTCACAAGTACCCCACAGGACCCAATGCAGCACCTCCAGGCCTCCTTCACAACCAAGTGCATGGAGAATGTGGGATTTGTAAGGCATCTGGGGATGTTTACAGATGCTTCTGGAGGGCAGCTGACCCATGAATGGCCCAGCCATGTTGGGGATCCAGACCTGAGAGGATCAATATCTTAGAATCCCCCATAATCCACATGGGAAGCTGGGACCCAAAGCCAGGAAAGCTGAAGTAACTGAGTTGGGATGTGAACCAGGTCTGTGGACTGAGAATCACCGGTTTTCCCACTTCACTCCCAAAAGATGCTGCAGGATAAGGTCACCGGGTTATCCCCTTTTCTTCTTTCTTTGCATTTAACAAAGGTCTTACTGAAAATGCCAGCCTATCCAGACTATACTGATTGACCCATGGTTTGCGCTCACTCTTGGGCTGGAGATTCAAGGGAGTGCTGACACAGCAAGGCCCATTAAGGCCCAAGCTGTCAGGGGTCAAAGAAATGGGGGCAGTCAGGACTGGATCATTGCCCACACTACCCTTCCTCACGAGGAAATACTCACCTTGGAGTTTTCTGTTTAATAAGGAAGACTTCTGAATTTTGTCCTTTAGGACAAAAGGGCTTTTCCCTTAGTGCTTGGAAACGGTTTAGACTGATTATGGAGAGCAAAGGAGTACCGAGGGAATGCTGAGAATGTTCTCCTAGTGTCCCTAACCTTGGTTCTCCCCATGAAGGGGCCACAAGCCACAGTGGAGAAAGCATGAAGTTGGGATTTGAAGAGATGGAGGTTCTGATTCCAGCTTCTTTACTTACTAGCCTCTGTGGGTAAGTCGCTTAACCTCTCTGTGCTTCAGTTTCCTTAGCTATAAAGTGGGAACAAGGACAATAGTACTTCCCTTTAGAATTACCATAAGAACTGGAGATAAAGCGTGTAAAATACCTAGCCCAATGCTGGCATACAGTAGGTTCTCAATAAATGATGGTTCTGATTATTAGGTACCACCTGACTGAGGACACCAATGCTTAGGCTCTTTCATGTAATTTCTCTTGTGATAAACTAAAAATATTCTCTTTTGTAAACAAGATAAAGTACATGGGGTATCAAGGAAACGTACACTGTTGTTAAGTATAATCATTATACTTGACCATATCCCAGCTACTTTCTTCAAGAGGCTTTGAACAGAGGGGTACCCAACAGAAAACATACTGTTCATCCTGTGATCTTGGATACTGATTAAAGATCTCCCCTAAGCACCCAAAGGAGCCCTAGGAACCTCCTAAACTGAGGAATGCCCAGAAAGATGGCAGAGAGCTTCCTGGACTGAGCCAGGATCATCAGCAGGCGCTCACTAAGTGTTTGCAAACAGTTGACTCCTCCCATCCCCCCACTTTCTATTCCACTGCAATGTCCTGCTCATTAAGTCTGCCCATTTCTCCCTGTCTCACCACCATGGGTCTGGTCCATCTCCCGACTACTCCAAGAGCTTCATTGCTGGTCTCCCCATAACTGGCACGTGCCAGTGGTATCCCAATTCCAGCCCCTGAGAGCTGGTAGTTAAATATTCAGGAATGTGGTAAGAGCTGCTCGTTAAACTGTTGGTGATTTGAAATCGTGTAAACAAAACGAACGAGGGCTTTCTTTGGAGAGCTGACTTAGCACAGCATTCACAGCCTGGCCCCTTCCAATACAAAACGAACGAGGGCTTTCTTTGGAGAGCTGACTTAGCACAGCATTCACAGCCTGGCCCCTTCCAATCTGACCCTGCAGTCAGGGAGCCTCCCTTCAACATCTTCCCACTTCTGGGTCTGCCTCTTGTCTTGGACCCTCAGCCACCTTTGTACCTTGCTCCCCGATCCTCCCTCCTAGTCATACAGGACTTTCAGGCCCACCTGCTTGCCATGACCTGCTCCGCCACAGGGCCCTCCAGACAAGCTGCTCCCCCTGCCTGGAATTCTTCCCCACTTCCCTACCCAGCTAGCTTCCACCAATCCCTCAGGCCTCGGCTCAAGAAACACTCCCTGGGGAAGCCTCCCTTTACTTACCCCACCACCAGGAAAAGGCCTCCTTGCGCTGGGTCCCTCTCCCTGGTCACATTTATCACAGTGGAGATTTTAAATTCATAATTAGTTGATTAATGGCTCTTTCCTTTCTCCAAAAAGGTCTGCTTTAATCACCATTCTAGCCATAATGGACATTCAATAAATATTTATTGATTGACCATGTGAATGACATTGGCACCCAACACATATATTATATAAGATATTTGCTATGGGGGACCTGGAAGAAATCCAAAGCAGACCTAGCCCTGTTGCCCAGGAGCTCAGAGCCCTGACAGGACACAAAGCAGTACACTAGGCCCACCGCATGAGTGGAGCCCAAGGAATCCAGCAGAACTGCCACCCATGGAATGAGGCACCCAGTGATGGCTTCATGGAGGAGGCAGCCTACAGCTGGTCCTGGAAGAACAGGCACAATTTGTGTAAAGGCACAAAGGAGGGGGAGGCTCATCCTGGCCCAGAGGGAGGGCTCAGCAGACCATCCTGCTGAGAGCGACAAGGGGAGGGAGCGCTGGAAAGGCAGGTGTGGACAGACTGTGGAGGGCCTCAGAGGTACAAAGACGAGCCTGGCTTTTGGCTTTTTCAAAAATAAAGAACAAATTAAAGTTTTTGGAAAGGGGAAGGAACTGAAAAGTATTAATTGTAGACTAATCAATGCATACACTCTCTTAGGCCTATATCTATAAAGCCAGAAATAAACTCCATCTGGCAACAGCCTTCCAAGCCCAGAGAGCAGGTGGAGGGCATTCTGAGCAGAGATGACAGACACATAGCACTATGAACAGAACTCTTTGAAGGAAACTAGGATGTCTGTAGCTGAGCTGGTCTGTCTAGAAGCAGCCTAGCCCAGGTATATGCGGGCTGTAGAATGACCTGGCCCTTTTATTTATTTATTTTTTTCCTTTTTATCTTTTTTTTTACTGACCGGTAATGGGATCGCAACCCTCGGTGTTGCGCCCGCACCATGCTCAACCAGTGAGCGGGAACCGGTCTCCACATGGGATCCGAACCCTCCGCGGGAGCGCTGCCGCGCTCCCAGGCGGCACACTCTCCAGTGCGCCACCGGGCCGGCCCAGGCCCTTTTATTTCAATGCCAGACCCCTAGCTATGCTCTGACCATGACAAATGTGAGATAGTTCTATCTCCAAGGCCCCACCACCACAAGATTTGCTGGAATTCTCGCTTCAAAGTCGGGTGTGAGGATGTTACTGCCACACAACCTTTCCACTCTGGCTCCCACACTCCCCCAGGGATCACTCCATCTACTCAGGGCTGAGAGGCTCAAAGCAGGACTTGGGATGGCTCTGAACTAGATGATACAGGAGGCAACATTGCTGGCCAGCAGCCTCCCAACCCTCAGCTCATTGCAGCCAGGTTCCTGGGAAGTGGTTTGCAATCTGACATCCCTTTAGTCCAGAAAGGTGCTCAAGCCCTTTATTAAAATATAGATGCCTTCTTTCACGGACTTCATTGGGTCTGAATTTTGGGTCAGGAAGTTAATGATAGCTATTTGGTGAGTAAAGGTCCTCTAGAGCAATGGTCTCGAAACTAGACATATACACCCCAAATGTTACCAAAGAATAAAATTTTAAAAAATGAAAAAGAAATATAGCTTTTCTAATATTAACTGTACAATATTCTCCTTGGATCATTTACCAGAAGGTTCCATGCCCTGACTGGTACCCAAGGTATCCTGAGAAAAGTAGGCATGCTGCAAGGCAGTTGGCGGCATAGGAGCCTATGGAGACATGCTGCAGATTACGTATGCCCTACATGGGTGAGTTATGGATTATATCTTCCAGTTTTAGTAAAATAAGTCTCATAAAATGAATGAGTCCATGAAGGAAGGCACTTATGGTTTTAATCAAGGGCTATTGGCACCTTTCTCAACAGAGCTGAGGGTCACGAGGCTGCTGGCCAGCAATGTTGCCTCCTGCATCATCCTGCTCATAGAGATTCTTGCAGAGAATTTCAGGACATATAGGAGAACTGACACAAACAAACAGCAGTATGGGAGAACTGACACCTCCAGTGTGAGGAACTCACATCACGTACATTAGGCTCAGAAACATGAAGAACTAGTGAGATGCAAAAATAAATCAGTCTGAATAATTTGAATTATAAAAATTATTTGGAATATGGATTTCCATTATTAATAGTAATTCTCACTTTCATGCAGATGTGTGTATTTTGTGCTGTGCAGCATTGCAAACAACACTGGGAACATACCATAATTAGAAAACATTTAAAAGTATTTTAAATTAATTTTCAAAGTATTTAAAATATTTCATTATTCTCATCCTTTAATTTTTTCTATTTTTGTATGTTTTATAACATATATTTATCAGTACATAATATATCAGTACGTGATATTCTACTGCTAACATAGGTATACAATTTCAAGTATATATAATTGGTGCTGAGAGCTTAACATTTTTTTTACTATTTATCTGGGTGTCATAGTCAGTAAAGTTTGGACACCACTAACGGGAGTCGGCTTTGCAGTCCTGAAGCCCCCTTCCCAGCCGCACGTGAGCCCCTTCACCCAGTGAGAACAGAGGGGGCAGAGGCAGGGCGAGGGGGCCTGTCCTCCGCCTCTTCCCAGGCCGCACACAGCCCCTACCTGATTGTGCCATCGGATGACGTTTCCAAAGCCCCCTGTCCCGAGTCGTTCTTTCATTTCCCAGGCTCCGCATGTCTGGGTTGGCAGAGAAGGAGACCAGCTCATACTGATGCCGTGCTACCTCTGTAAGCGATTTGGGGAGGGGGACAAAAGGTCACGGTTAAGAAAAAACGGAGCTAAGGACATGGAGAAGGTACGGGACACCACTGCTCTTGAACGTGTGGACAAACAACTGGGTTTTGTTTCAAGATTAAACCAGTTTGGTTTGGCTTTGGTGGCAGACTTGCGTCTTTCCCACCCTCCGCCGCCCCAGCCCATGGGAAGGGAGCAAACCCCGGCGAGATGACGCTCCCGGGGCCTAAGAAGGGCCCCGCCCGGCTCCAGCGGGCGCCCCACCTGCCGGCGCTCCCGGGCCGCGCCTCCCGCAGCCGCCGGGGCCGTCGTCCTGGGCGG
>NW_007726777.1:350578-354582 GCF_000696425.1 Galeopterus variegatus
CAAACGCTTCCTGCTCTGACGTCACGGGCACGTGGCCGCGGCCACTCTTAAAGGGGCCGCTCCCACCGGGCCTGCCCGGGACCCCCGCCTGGGGGACGGCTCCCGGGGTGGGGGCGCCGTGGCTGCGGGACAGCCTGCTGGGAATCGGGCAGGCCGCTCGCTGACGTAGAGAAACAGCCCTAAGACGAGCCCTGGTACGAGGAGTGGCTTCGACCTGCCGCGGTTTCTCGGACGGGGCGTGGGGATTTCCTCTCCCGGCCCCCCAGGGCTGGACTTGCCGCTTCCTCGGCTTTGAACACGGGGGAATTTCCCGCGCCCGCCAGGACTGACTTAGGGACTGTTTACAAGAATTGCCATTGCCCATCAGTGCTCCCGCGGCGCTCCCAGGTCTGGAGGTTCCTTGGCTCGGCGTCCAGAATGACATGTCACAGCTGTACTCCTCAGAAGTGAGACACCCCTCAAGTAAAAGGAAATAAAGCTCGCAGTGTAACACTAAACTGGAGTTCCAGCCCCAGTGACGTGGG
Source organism: Galeopterus variegatus (assembly GCF_000696425.1). NCBI lineage: Eukaryota > Metazoa > Chordata > Mammalia > Dermoptera > Cynocephalidae > Galeopterus > Galeopterus variegatus. Next base: position 351,103 of record NW_007726777.1, read on the forward strand.
AAATTGTGAGGGAGGCTGGCAGCCTTGAGGCTAATCGTTCATCCCCTGCCTCCTTGGCTAAACTATAAAGAGGTCTTTCACTATTGAGTTTCTCAGTTCTGTGGCATTGTATTAGTAGACAAAGGAGCTGGGGGGAAGGGTTGGTATATTTTACTCAAGCAGGAAAAAGTATAAAAGGAAACCTGAAGATGATAACAGCTCATAGCTATAGAGCACTTACTAAGTCCCACGCACTGTCCTAACCTCTGTACTTAGAGTTCCTTATTCCGCCCTCAGGGCAACCCTACAAATTGGGCAATACTGCATTATTATTACTTCTATTTTTTGCCGATGAGAAAACTGAAACAGAGAGGAAAAGCCTTTATCCCCAAATCACAGAGCTACTAAGTGGGTGAGCATCAGCTCAAAACCAAGCAGCTGGCCTGTCTTAATATTTGGTTAAAAGTAGCATGTTAATAAGTTCAGAAGAAGACAGTTTAGATTTTGAATCCACATGTAGCTATTGGCTACCTCTCAGGCATGAAGACAAGTAACTTAGGTAACCCCATGCATCCATTTCCTCTTCTTAAAATGTAGGCACTATTATCATTGTCATTTTTTTAGAAATCGAAAGCAGTCAAAACATCAGTAACAGAGATCAGCAGTTTTATCTGGTTCAGCCGAGTAACAGGAGGACAGGAGGGCACACAATTAATAGAAAGCAGCCACCAACACAGTTGTGAGGGACACATGAGGTAAGAACAGTGCCTACACAGAAAACACTCCTGCCTAAACAGGATCCAGGGTGAAGTGAACTCTTAGGTACATACTTCAACCCAAACATGTGGGTCAGCTTGCCCAGGGCTGTGCTAGGTGCTCCCGCTGCTCAGTGTTTCTTGATTACCCTATAATCACAGCTAACTTGCACACTCAGCCTCAAACCAGGAAGAAAAAGGAGCATGAGCAAATAGTTGTAAAGCATTTAGAATAGTGCCTGGCACAGTCCATATGCAATATAAGTGTTTAATTGTTATAGGCGTCGGGAGAAAATCACCCTTGGAGACTGATATAGAAAAAAGAAAAAGATTTTTATTTCCAGCGGCCAGGACCACACCAGCCAATTCAAGGTGCGGCCCTGAACCATCTTTGTTCTCGGTTGTTAAAGCTGCAAGTGAGGCAACTTGGTCACCAGATCATGGCGCCAATAGGTATTAGCCAATGCAAGCAAGCCAACAGTACATGAGCTAATCTTGCAGTTAGCGGAGCTCCTCCCATCCCACCCCCACTTTCCCACCTAACTTTCACACAGTGGAGGGGCTATCTTAAGTGGCATGGGTCCTGCTCTTAGAAAAGAGGACATTACTTCATAATAAATAAATTTTAGAAATAAAACTTATTGAGCACCTATATGGGCTGGTCACAATTAGAGTATATTTCCTGTATGAGATCATAAAAGGTTTCTCTTTAATCCTGTTACCTCTGAAAATCACTGTCCCTGAGAGACTTACTAGATGTCCACTGGTATGCCAAATGTTTACTCTGCACTGCTGTAACTGGAGTTCTCATTTTGCTCAGGTCACAATAACTTGGGTTTTAAATGAACATAAGTCTCTCTGATAAGGTTGCGTATTACTACTTTTTTTTTTTTTAAATTAGTGATGGCCCAGGAAGAGGCCTCTGGATTTTATCATGTTCCAAGATATTTATCATCTTGAGCCCCATTTTCGCTGCAGATAGGAAATGTCCAGATCACTCCTTGCATCTAGTCTCTATCTTGCTCTGGAAATGTGAGCAGACTGTTTACAAAAGATATTTTCAGACGCAACAGAAAAAATGTTCCTTTTTCTTCCTGCTTTGAGGCCGAGTGTGTTTTTATCTGTGACTGTAGGGTACTCAAGAAATACTGAGCAGCCAGAGTGCCTCATTCAGCCCTGGGCACCTCCCTCTGACCCCAGGGGATCCGAGCAATGTAACTCTCATCAGAGGCACTTAGAGTCTCGTATGACCCACAAAGAGCCATCCAGTAAGGAGAGACAAGGACCAGGTAATATAAAATCAGGTGCTAATTTGTTCTGCTGTAGAGGCAGTACAGTATGATCAATAAGGATAAAGTTTCTGAGCATTGTTCATTTTAAAATGAAATCTCATTCCCAGAGTAAGTCAAAGATAACTATCCTCTTACTCACTCTTTTTATATCATCAATTGATCAGACTGTTCTCTCACCTAATAGCCACCAGGCAAAGCAGTGATTAGCTCCTTTGATGAGGAAAGAATTGTTTTCTGCACAGTCTGGGAGCTGAATCATAGCAGGAGAAGACAGCCCGAAAGATAAGAAGGCAATAAAACAGACCACTTGGGTCAGGAGTATTTCCCCACTTCTAGCTCCCCCCGCCAGTCAGTTCTGTTCAGTGATTTTAGCAACTCTTTCATAATCATTCCCATTTTGTTTTATCTCAGCCCTGCATGAGTACTCTGCAAGTCAGAACTTGCTCCTTCAACAAACAAAAACTTCTCCGCCAGAAAAGTTGGAAAAACGCATTTAGTTGGAGGGGCATGAAGAAATCTGCTTTCTTCAGGGGGAGGTGGTGGGAGGTGTGGATGGGCTGGTGGGATGAAATTGGTCCAGACCCTTCAGGGCTCAGCGGAGAGCTGACTGCACAAGAGGAAGGAAAGAAAATGCAGACAACTTTCCATCTCCCCGAGCAGACCTGGGCCAGTGGTGAGCCTTCCAGAGGCGTGGGGCCGGCCAGGCATCATGCTCAAACTTTGGGTGAAACACTGACAGCCGAGGGTTTGGGGTCCTGAGTCATCCTCCCTGCGGGAATGATAGCTTGGGGGAGGAAATCACTTTGCAAGATCCTTTTACTTTTATGTTTTTATTCCAGTAAATTCAATTAAAGAGGAAGAAGTCACCAACGAGCAGCCGCCCAGCCCTTGGCCGTGGTGGTGAGAAGACCGTGGATATGGGCCAGGTGTGTGTGTTTCTACTAAAGTTTCCTATCTCCCCTTAGTTCTGGGCTCCTACTTTTGCTCCTCAGGAGCAAAGACTTTGTTCCCTACTGCATCCCCAGTGCCTGGTAATCATAGGTGCTCAATAAAGATTTTACCAAACGAGTGAGGGAATTGGCCGATGCAGACCAGTGAGACTGCACTCTTTGACATTAAGTTAGTTATATGTGGTCTCTGGAGTCTGAGAGACATGGGTTCTAATCCTGTCTCTGCCTTTTTCTGGCTTTGTGAACTTAGGCAGTTTACTGAACCTCACTGAGCCTCAGTTTTCTTTTCTGTGTAATGGGGGCTAGTAAAAACTACTCCTCACGGTTATATGGTTTAAGGGAGATAATACTGTATGTAAAAATATGGAGCCTGATGCTTGTTAAGCCCTCTTTGAATAGTGGTTATTAATGCTGTTGTTTTTTTAAATACAATAACCCAAAAGTTAGCCGAGATCCCTGTCTTTGTTTTTTTTTTTTTTTTTTTTTTTTCTTTTTTTTTTTTTT
>NW_007726777.1:354674-369134 GCF_000696425.1 Galeopterus variegatus
TTGGTTTTTAATGCTGTTTTTTTTTTAAAAAAAAAAACCCAAAATTTAGCCGAGACCCCTTTTTTTTTTTTTTTTTTTTTTTTTTTTTTTCCTTTTTGTCTTTTTTACTGACCGGTAACGGGATCGCAACCCTTGGTGTTGCGTCCGCACCGCACTCAACCAGTGAGCGGGAACCGGTCTCCACATGGGATCCGAACCCTCAGCGGGAGGCACACTCTCCAGTGCGCCACCGGGCCGGCCCAAGATCCCTGTCTTTGGATTCAAGTGAAATGGGCTCAGAGCTCCACCCCTCCCGCCATAGCACTAGACCCATGTGATCTAGGAGCAGCCATCTCTCCAGGAGCTTGGTGTCAGGTGGTGCTATGGTCTTGATCACCTTGGACTCTTGACCCCCCACTTTTGCTGGATTCTCACCTGCCCTTTCTAAGTATGCCCTGCTCCCCACCACAACTGACGGTTTTGCCACCATGTGCTAATCCTGTCTATTCCCCCCTGCCAGCCTTGCAGGCACCACCTCATGCTGGCCACATGGGATAATAATAACAGCAAACGTTTGTAGGCCACATAGTAGGTACTCTATAATTATTTATTGGAGGAATTTGATCAGTTTATGGAGCATTTTGTCATCCTGGGCTTGTGGGTCCTGTTCCTTATCCAGATGTGGAAGTCAGTCCTTTGTTTGCTTTCACCCAATGATCATTCATAGAAGGACTTGGTATTTGACAGACTTTACCAAAGATTTGGAGAGGTGGGAGGATTTACATCACAGTGCCACAAACAATTCAAAATTAACACACACAACTTCTTTTCAGAAGTCCCCAATTCTGTGGCTGGATTTCAGCCCTCCCCTTCCTGCCCAGCTCCTCAGGCCTCCTGCTCTTGGACAAAGAACCAGACCCTTCCAATTCTTCGTGCAGAACAACCAGCTCTCCTCAGCCACAGCCCAAGCTCGGTTAGAGCTGGGACCTGAATTTGCACAGCCAGGCAGCAGCTCCATGTCGATGCCTCAGGCTGTGTGCCCAAATCTTGTCCCGATAACTGGTTGCCTGTCCACCTATGTAAGAGGGTGCGGAGCTGCTGCTTCTAAGGTTGACATGTGGAGACTCCTTTACAGCCCCCCTTTTCAGGACCGAAGTCCTGGGCTTAAACAAGAGGCCACCTACACGGTGTCTGATTTCTCTGTCTCTGCCCTAGCCACCACCCTCTGTAAGAAAAAGGAACCCATAGTGATTTTATTTTAATTATCCCTCCCCTTATGTAAAAATACCGACAGTTTTTGGTGCTAAATAACATTTTTTCTCTCTGCTACTAACTTCTAGCTGCCAATCTGAGTCAATTCTCACTGTAGAGTGGGAGGGGCAGTGAGGTAGGCAAGAGATAGCAGGACCCAGAGGGATAATCCTTATGGGGAAAAAATGATAGACCCCTACTCATTTTATTACCAGAGGGTATCAAAGAATTTAAATATATAGATAATCTCTCTACTTCATTTTGGTCATCTTAAAATATCAGACTTGGAGAGTCATAATTTACATACAGTGAAAATTACCAATTTTAATTGTACAATTTAATGAGTTCCTTACAACTGCACGTAGCCTTGTAACAGTCACGAGAATCATTGCATAGAACATCACTCCAAACAGTTCCCTCTCACCCCTTTGCCATCAGTACCCCGCCACCACCTGCTGGCCACCGCCCCTGGCGACCCCTGAGTCTGCGGTCATCATAGTGCTGCAGTTCGGCCGATTCGAATTTAACTTCTCCACTGCAGTTTCTAGAGAACTGCGAAGGCCAGACTGCTGGGTTGGGCTGGACTTTTCATGCCAAAGAGTCTGAGGCCAGAGTTGACTCAATGACCAACCCCACTGGGAAGGGCCTAGGTCATCAGCCCCAGGATAATGCAAGGCTGACTTTTCCTGTGGCAGGAAGGGACTACTAATCACTGAGACTGCAGAGCCCACACCAAGAAGAGGAAGAGAGGAAAAAGAAAGCTGAGTTTAAAGGGTAGGGGCTGGAAAAGGCCACAAAGCCAGTGGAGATGGGAACTTTAATTAAGGACTGAGCTGTGCTGCAGTTCAACCTCAGACCCAAATCCATCCTGAGCCCAGGATGTTCTCCACAAGTACCCTGGTCAGAGGTGTCCGTCCCACCCACCTGCCGGTCCCAGCTTCTCCTTTCTTCAGGAAGCTTCAGGTCATTCTCAGGGTGTCCACGTAACTGTAGGAGACCAGAATATGACACCCCCATACAGCACTGTAGGAGACCAGAAATGCCACCCCAAAATATGCCTCCTTAGCATGAGGATTATTTTGAAAAACAGCAGCCAAACAGCAGCTCTGAAAACAGAGTAGAAGCTACCCTTTTGCAAGAGGGCATTTCAATCTATAAAGTAAATCTCCATTTGTAAGGATCTCTCCCTCTCTGTCCCTGGAAGAGGAAGATGAGTCTAAATCACTCGAGGCTCTGACCAATGGTGAGGAACCCACACAAATCTGCATGATGCCTGCTTACCTTTGTTTACCATGCTTTTCCTGAGCACCTCCCCATAGCTGTCTGCCCCAATGCCCTTCTTTATTTGTTTCAGCTGGAGATGGTACTGAAGGCTGAATTCTAAGCCACCTCTCCAGATTCTACTCATTTCTCTGGGTATCACCTAAGTATACATAAGGTATACATGTTATTAAACTTCTGTTTTTCTCTTGTTAATCTGTATTTTGTTACAGGGCTCTCAGCCAGGAACACAGAAAGGGCAGAAAGAAAATTATTTTTCTGCTCCTACAGTTTTGGTGACCCAAATGGGATGCTGGGATACCCCACCTGATCTGGAGCCTGCACAAGTGGCATCCTGGAAAAACTGGCAGAATCTCCTGGATCTTTGCCTGTAGGGCCTGGTCAAGAGAGAAAGGTGAAAATTTCTCTTTATCCCTTTCACTCCTAATTCACATTAGCAGGAGAAAAACATTTGTAAGAATTAGTGTTTTTTTAGACTGTGACTCTGGTAAAGTCTGGTTTGGGTCAACCTGTGGTTATTGATCCTTTCACTCCCAAGAGCAGCTATTGCTTGTCTCCTCTTCTGTGTCCCAGAATTTGGCTCTGCTTTCTGCTTATTGGGGTGCTCAGGTTATTTGGCCTTCCTGTGCAGGTGGCCAACCGTCAGACTGTCCAGACAGAAATGTGGACTGCACCTCCTTAGCAACTAGTGTCCTTCCTACCAACCAGTGCCAGCTCTCAGGGCAGTTGTCTAAGACTTCCTTTCGACTGTCTGTGCAAGTGGTCCTGGATCTCCAGAGGGTTGTATCTATTGCTGTATCTTTGGGGACACTTCTTATATCTGTGTTTAAGCCATTAAAAGCTTATTGTTTTAAATCATAAGAGGCTTATTTCTTTTGATCTTGAGTCACTTGATGAATATACCTTTGGTGTAAAAGAAAAAGGAAAAAAAATAATTTTAAAAACAGTTCAGTACTCCCAGGAATATTTACTGCTTTTCCTGGCTGAACTGGATAATAAATTTGAAAATATTTTTTTTTTCCTTTTTGTCTTTTTTTGTGACCGGCAACGGGATCGCAACCCTCGGTGTCGCGCCCGCACCGCGCTCAACCAGTGAGCGGACTGGTCTCTATATGGGATCCGAACCCTCGGCAGGAGCGCCGCCGCGCTCCCAAGCGCTGCACTCCACCGAGTGCACCACCGGGCCGGCCTGAAAAGATTTTTTAAAAAGGAGCTCTGTGGTCAGAAGTTGGCCTGATTGGGAGCTCATATTCAGACCCTGGTAGAATCTATTCTAGCTGAAGGTCTCTGCTCTCCTGTCTGATCCTGCCCCTCCCATGAGAACTTCTCCATTGCTGACCCCTGGTGACTGCATGTTCCACTGACACTGTCCACGTCCCTGGACAGTGGCTTTTTCAGTGTGATTTTGCTGGGGCTAACTTGGAACTCCATTGACTTCTTTGGGTGCTGAGATCTCTCCACACTGGCCCCTCATCTTCCTCCTTCCTCTCTCTGCCACCTTCGATCTTCCATTCAGTTCCCGTGAATTCTCGGTAAGCCTCCCTGAGCCCTGCCTCCTCTGTCCTCTGCATGCCCCACCAGACTCCAGCCCCTCAGTCACTCAAACTTTGGGCTCTCAAGGGACTCAGCACCTCCCAGAAGCAACTTTTGAGGCTGAGAGAGAAAAGGAGTGATTGGAGATAGAGTAGATGTCTCCTCCACTCAGATGGTCTTTGGAAACTTCCAGGCAGCTGCTGGATGTCTCCTCAGTCACTTGACTAAAATTTAGACCACAGCTGCTATATTAGTCTGTTTCTGTTGCTTATAAAAATTAAAAAAAAAAAAAAATACTTGGGGCTGGCCCGGTGGCACACTGCTACGGTGCGCCGCTTGGGAGCACGGCGGCGCTCCCGCCGAGGGTTTGGATCCCACATACAGACCGGTTCCCACTCACTGGCTGAGCAAGGTGCAGGCGCGGCACCGAGGTTTGCGATCCCGTTGCCGGTCCCGGTCCGGTCCGGGCGCGACACTGAGGGTTGCGATCCGTTGCTGGACACGAAAAAAGATAAAAAGGGAAAAAAAAAAAAAAAAAACTTGGAATTGGGTAATTTGTAAGAAAACAAAATTTATTGCTTACAGTTTCAGAGGCTGGGAAGCCCAAAGTCCAGGGAATGCATCTGGTGAGGGTCTTCCCTGGTGGTGACAGTGACACAGGTGTCTCACATGGCAGAAAATAGCAGAGCAGAGAGAGAGACTCTCACATGCTCTCTTTTTAACGCCCTCAGAACCGTGCACATGAACTAGAGCACGGCCCTTACAATCCAGTCATCTCCCCAAGGCCCCACCTTCCAGTCATCACAGTAGGATTTCCCACCATCAACACTGTCACAGTGGGAGCCAAGTTTCCAATAACTGGAACTTTGGGAGACACAATTTAAGCTTTGATGAGTTTGGGGGGGACATTCAATCCACAGAAGCCACAATAAGATCAACCTCTGATCACAGGCAAATATGCCCCAAAACTCTTTCTTGGAGTGAAGGAACTTCCTTTCTCTTTGCCTTTGTGATATAAACTTTCTATCCTTTGTCTAACATGTCATGAAACTTTCATGAGTAATCCAAGCGTAAAAAAACAAACAAATGGGCTGGCCTGGTGGCGCACTGGATAGTGTGCCACTTGGGAAGTGCAGCGGCACTCCCGCCCGAGGGTTCGGATCCCACATGCAGACCGGTTCCCGCTCACTGGCTGAGCGAGGCGCGGGAGCAACACCGAGGGTTGCGATCCCGTTGCCGGTCCCGGTCCAGTGCGGGGGCGACACTGAGGGTTGCGATCCGTTGCCGGACACGGAAAAAGACAAAAAAAAAAAAAAACAAAAAACAAAAAACAAAAAACAAACAAACAAACAAACAAAAAAACCCAAGTTAATTACATAGATATAAGTGGGATAAACGTTTGTAAATGAACTTTTCTACAATGATTATGATTTGTAATATTTCTACTTAAAAATAGTTTTCCAAATCTCTTTGGTAACTTAATACCCTTAGAGATTTGCTAAATTAAATTAAATGATGGATTTTCATAGAATAGGTAGACTTTTTCCAAATAAAATAAAATACTGAAATAGTAATTGCTGAACTTAACTGAAAGAAAGTGAGCTGAGAGCCGGTACCGTTCAAGCTTTATTAAAGGAAGAAAATCTGCCAGGCTGTGCTCAAAGTGGCAGGCAGCCTGGGGCTGCCCTGGAAAGGGGACGGCCGCAGGTGTGGGGGTGGCAGAGCTTATATAGTGCACCAAGGGCTGGCTGATCCCATCAAGGAGGGTCATTATGCTAATATGGATCAGGGTGGAGAACTGCGTCCTTGCAGAAGCAAAAGGGGTTTCTGTTTAAGTCAGGAGATTTCTCATAAAGGGAAGGAGATGAGAGGGGAGGAGGTTGGCGGCGCCAGTTTGTACTTGGGCTTGTCCAAAGTGGTGCTGGTTATGTTGCAGATCTATTATTTTTTTTTTTTGTCTTTTTTCCGGGTCCGGCAACGGATCGCAACCCTCAGTGTTGCCCCCGTACCAGACCGGGGACCGGCAACGGGATCGCAACCCTCGGTGTTGCTCCCGCGCCTCGCTCAGCCAGTGAGCGGGAACCGGTCTGTATGTGGGATCCGAACCCTCGGGCAGGAGCGCCGCCGCGCTTCCCAAGCGGCGCACTATCCATTGCGCCACTGAGCCGGCCCCAAATCTATTATTAACTTTAACTTGTTTTAAACAAGTGCTGGAGTGAGCGGGACCAAAGCCATGTCGGGACCTAAAACTCCCTGGGCTATGGAGTTGGGGAGGATTTTTAAAAGGACAGCTTTTTTCTCTCCACTCTTTCATCCCATCTCCTGACTTTCTTGTCTTGCTTGCTAAGTAGGAAAACAAGGCCAAGAAGCTAATCAGTACTTTGCAAAGCTAACAGTTCTTTCTTTGAGACTTGTAGAGTTTTGAGAAATGATCAAGACCAAATAACCAAAGCTGACCTTGGGCACCAGGCCAAGTACACCAGTACAAATCAAAATCTTGCAGGGTCCTGAGATAACAACAAAGATGAGAACAGAAACCAGAGGAGGCCTTGGGGAGACCTTGTTCCTGACCCATAGAAACAGACCCCTCATAACTCACATCTCCTGCTCTCCTGCTTTTCGTCTCCCACATTCCATTCTCTCAACTCCTCCTTTAAAAACTCCTCAGTAAATGTAAATCTTTGAGATGGGACAGCCTACCGTCTCCTTCAGCTGAATACATCTGCTTTTCTAACACCAGCCATTTTATTTCTGAGTTTTTTTCTATCCTTCTCAAGGGGCCAGGCAGCCAGACTTGAGTTCGGTAACACAAGTTTTTAAATTATAATTAAAAAATTTTGTTTGGGGCCGGCCCGTGGCTCACTCGGGAGAGTGCGGTGCTGATAACACCAAGGCCTCGGGTTCGGATCCCATATAGGGATGGCCGGTTCGCTCACTGGCTGAGCGTGGTGCTGACAACACCAAGTCAAGGGTTAAGATCACCTTACCGGTCATCTTTAAAAAAAAAAAAAAAAATTTTGTTTGTAATTGTAAACTTTACTCTGACTTTTTATTACAGAGAAACTAAAGATGTTTGGGTTTGTTAGTAAAGTTGTCCTATGCCACATTAAAGCATTGTACTATGAAAAAAAATGCTTCTAGAAATTATTACATGGCCTGTTAATAAGTTTACCAATCTACAGACTGCTGGTGTGATAGATAGCTCATAATTGCCCGATTCCTAGTTTTCACTAAAAATTAAAGTTACTAAGGGTTAAAAATTCTGATTGATACATGTAATTAAAACTACTTGAAATAATAACAACTCTATATGGAAAATATACAAGGAAAGTAAGTGTTTTAGGTTAAGTATTGCTTTGTCTCCCATGGATTTGTCACCCCTTTTCCCCTGGGTGATGGAGCCGCCAGTGAGAAGCATCAAAAGGGGTTAATCTCCCATCGCACTCAACAGCGAGGCATTTCTTCCATTTGGAAAATTAACCACGAATTGGGGTTCTCTTCCCGCGTTTATTCTCTAGACCAAGAAGTTACAGGAAGAGACATAGGTGGGGTTTTGTTAAGTACAGTTTAACAAGTTTAACAATAGAAGCTGGTAACATTCAGTAAGTCAAGCAAGGTGAACTTCTGTAATGCAATTTGCAACAAAGGCTTGATTTTAGCAAACATTCTCTTCTTACCCCAATTTCCCAGGATCTTTAAATATCAATCAGTAACTTGTCTGTCCTTCAGCCAGCAACCTTGCTGTGTTACAATTCTTATCTTGCAACAGAAACTCAATAGCCTGGGGAAAATTTCCTGTCCTTTGCAAGGTCAATATTTGAAACTGCAAGGCTTTGGAAAACCAGGCCCTGTGAAGTACATTTGCTTTATGAATCCTCTACAGGTAAGGAAGGTTATAAGGTATGAGGATTTTTTTTGTCAAGGAAAAGAGTAATTTTTTCCTAGTTTGGAGGTTATTTAAAAGTTGTTTCAGAATGAAAAAGGAGATTGAGGACAAAAAGTGAATGGATTTAGAAAGGTGGGAAGAGAGAGAATCTCGGATGGTCAACCTAGCTAAAATTGAATTAATTTATTATGAGAATCTCAGAAATCAGTTTTAATATCAAAAGTACACTGCAAAACTAGAACGTGGTCTTCTCTGTTAAAATAACAAAGTTTCTTGGATTATCAGTCTGTTCTTGATAAAATATTGTGAAATACTTCTTTACCTTCTAAGTAATCTGTCTAGGAAATTTAGGATCTGCTGAGGGGGGAATAAAAAGGATTTTGTGTCTTAACAAAATAATTTCTTATATTTTAGGTTGTCTTTATCAGGTCTTTGATTACTTAAAAAAGCTGAGTCTTCCATATTAAAAGAGCTAATGTTGGGGCTGGCCAGTTCGCTCAGTTGGTTGGCCCACAGTGTTATAACACCAAGGTCAAGTGTTCGAACTCCTGTTCCAGCCAGCTGCCAAAAAAAAAAAAAAAAATGGGCTAAGGATTATGTATATAACTATGTAACTTTCTGTTTGCCTTTGAAGTCTTTTGTCATTTTGGTTAAATGGATAACTAAGTATTGTTTCACAGTGACCTGTGATTCCATTTAATCAAGTTTTAAACCTTTTGACAATTTTGATGACTTCCCAAACCAAAATCTAAGTGAAGTCTTTTTTTATTTTTTCCTTTTTGTCTCTTTTTTTGTGACCGGCAACGGATCGCAACCCTCAGTGTCGCGCCCGCACCGGACCGGGACTGGCAACGGGATCGCAACCCTCGGTGTTGCCCCCGCACCTCGCTCAGCCAGTGAGCGGGAACCGGTCTGTATGTGGGATCCGAACCCTCGGCGGGAGCGCTGCTGCACTTCCCAAGCGGCGCACTGTAGGAGTGCGCCACCGGGCCGGCCCTAAGTGAAGTCTTTTGACCTCAACCTAATGTTGGGATTTTTCAGAGAGATGTTAAACTAATTAGGCTTTATTTGATATGTTAAATTACATGGGAAGCATTGTCAAATAAGAAGTTATGTTTAACCTTTTTTTTTTTCCTTTTTGTCTTTTTTCGTGACTGGTAACAGGATCGCAACCCTCGGTGTAGCGCCCGTACCGTGACCGGCAACAGGATGGCAACCCTCGGTGTCGCGCCTGCACCGCGCTCAACCAGTGAGTGGACCAGTCTCTATGTGGGATCCGAACCCTCGGCGGGAGTGCCACCATGCTCCCAAGCGCCGCACTCTACCGAGTGCACCACCGGGCCGGCCCAATGTTTAACCTTTTTAAATTTGTATTTGTATGAATATGTACTATTAGTGTAAATGTTCCAGAAATTATATGAAATTCTTGGAAATCTAATCTGTTCTTGTATAATGTTAGTCATAATTCTAGTTATTGGTTTTTGTTTTTTTTTTCCTTTTTGTCTTTTTTCGTGACCGGTAACGGGATTGCAACCCTCGGTGTCACGCCCGTACCGCGACCGGCAACGGGATCGCAACCCTCGGTGTCGCGCCCGCACCACGCTCAACCAGTGAGCGGACCGGTCTCTATATGGGATCCGAACCCTCGGCGGGAGCGCCGCCTCACTCCCAAGCACCGCACTCTACCAAGTGCGCCACCGGGCCGGCCCCTCTAGTTATTGTTTTAAAATGTTGTATGTCACAGAAATAGCCAAATTTCCTATTGGTCACATTATAGTAAACTCTCATCAAATCTTTAACTATATGGCCACTTTAAGTCTTTTGTCATCCACAGACAGTTAATTGTTTTAGTCTGATGCTTTCCTGAAAATTTTTGCAAACAACTGTACTTTAAATGTGCTTTGTCTTCAAGGAGATTCATGGAAATGACTCAGAAAAATACAGGTTTCTGACAACTTTAAGATTATGCTATTGGATTGAGTAAGAATTTCCAGAACTCTAATGAAAAAACTGATGGGCTCTTAAAATTACTAACCAGGATTAGGCAGAACAAGAATTAGTTACATGAGAATGAATGAACTGATAAAGATGATTATAATTTTATGACTTCTTGTTTAAAATATTGCTGTTTCTTTAATGTTTTTTCTTCCAGATTTAAGTAAGTTTTTTCTCTCTTTTTTCTTAAGCTCTCTATAACTTACAGCAATCTGGTATACCTTTGTAAACAGAATCGAAACATTTATCTTTTTCTCACTACATGATCCCTCTAGAATTCAAAAACTCTTATTGAGCATTCTTATTTTCATGGCCATACAGTTATTTTCATAGATTCAATGAGAACCTGTCCTCCTTATAACAGACACAATTGGACACAGTTGGAAACATTGGTTGTATTACCAAGTCTTCGAATGGAGTCATATTCGGGAATGAGGTGCATAGAATCAGATGCGACCTGACAGTTTTAAGGAACTGAGGTTGGCTTTGTTGATCTAAATAGAAACTGAGGCCAAATACATATAGCAAGGATTTATTAAGCCAATATGATGATTGCCACTGGGGAGACACATAGTCAGGTCCCCCTGAGAAATGCATTCTGAAGATGGCCAGCAGAAGTTAGCATTTTATAATCATGAGAATGAGGAGAAATCAAAGGACAGAGGTAGAAGGAAAGCTCTCTTAATCACTTCATCGTTTTTTCTATTAGTTGTACATGACTTAGAGACTTGGGATTGTTATTAGGTTATATACTACATGCGGGGATCTAGAGTAAAGTTTAGAAGAAGCATCTTAGGTTATTTTATGGCTTTCTTGTCTTATGATAATGTTTTTCAGGACAGGTGGATGTGATTGCCGGCTTATTCCAAATCTCCAAAGGCACTGTAATTTAGTTGACCTGGTCAGAGCAGATTTTTTTTGTTATCAACTTTATGAAGTCAATACAGCCCCTTAGATAAACTAGTCTGGTACCTAACGTGAAAGGATTCCCACCCAGTGAGTAAGAAATGTCATTTTCTGCCAGGCTCAGGCCCCTCAAGATATCTTGGGGAACTAGAAAAGAGAGGATTTACCTAAATTTATAGATGTTGCGGGTGAAGGCTAATGGTGAGTTCTTGGCTTGTCTTCCTAGCCTGGAATGGCTTTTAAAGTCTAATATAAGTTTCCTTGTAGGGGATAAGGGAATTTGTACTTGTACTATCTCTGCATTTTTTTTTTTATAATTCTAAAACTTTTCTGAAACAAAGTATTTATTTTAAAAAAACATTCTTTACTAAAAGTTTCAGCAAAGCAGATTTTAAAGGTTCTGTAGGGTGAATCACTATTCTTGCTGCACTTACATAATCAGGCCAAGTTTAACGAAACTAGACTTATTTTTATTTATTGATCGATTGATTGATGGCTGGCCTTTACAAGGATTCGAAACCTATGAGACTGGACCAATTTTGAAAAGAAATTAGTCTGATTGTGATTTTCTTTGGTAGAAATGGGAGTGACTGTAGAGAGAAAAATTGTGTTTGAGTAGAAAACTATAGTGCACCTGTTATTAGATGCTAGTCTTGTTCATTGTCTCTGAGGTTTTCTTATCTAACTATAAACTGAACTGGAACCTGAATTCTTCTAGTGTCCTCCGATATCTGGCTTTAACTCTCCAGGGTAATATTTCTTTTTTTTTTTTCCTTTTTGTCTTTTTTACTGACCGGTAATGGGATCGCAACCCTCGGTGTTGTGCCCGCACCACACTCAGCCAGTGAGCGGGAACCGGTCTCCACATGGGATCCGAACCCTCGACGGGAGCACCGCCGCACCACCGCACTCCCAAGCGGCACACTCTCCAGTGCGCCACCGGGCCGGCCCCAGGGTAATATTTCAAAAATTTTCTCTTTCCTTCTAACTTGGAATCACTAAGAAAAAAAACTTTCCTTTTCCTGAAGGCCTGCAAGCTGAAGTTGGATGACTTCATATAAACTTCAGAGATATCACCATGACAGCTCATGTGTGAATAACCTTCATGACTGTTGCTGTGTGGGCCACTCAGAAAGTCCACCAGAACTCCTGGTGACTTCATTAAGACATTCAAACTGCAAAATATGCTTCAAGCCCAACATCTAGAAATCTTCTCAACAGGCTGCCCTCTGGACACAGAAACTAGATTTACAGTCTGCTCCAACTATTAATCTTTGTTTTTGTTTCCATAGAAATGCTTCTCATTAAACCCCTGACTAGAGACCTAACTTAGGTGGAAGGCCACCTGCAACACTATCTCCCACAATGAGACACAACTGTTTAACCAGACTGGCCTCCTAATATCCTGAGGTGGCATTTTCTGGTCTTCTACATATTATTCAAAATATACTTCTTTAGCATGAGAATTCTTTTGAGCTAATTATTTTGAGATATTGTGGCAATAGGAAAAGCTTTAAAAGACAAGTAGAAATGGCCCTTTCATAACGGAAATTTACATCTCTACAGGAAGTCTCCATTTGTAAGGGTAATTCCCTTTGTACCAGGAAGAGAAGAATGACTCTGAATCACTAAAAACTCTTATCAGTAAACTTAAACCTTCATAACAACCCTGATCCTTGTTTAATGCTCGTCTCCCTGTTACCGCCCCCCAACACCCTTTTCTATTTGTTTCAGCTGAAGATGATGTATAAGCATGAACTCAAAGACACTTCTTTGAGATTCACTCATTTCTGTAGTCATCTCCTGTGTATACTTGAGGCATACATGTAATTAAACTTCTGTTTCTTTTTGTCTTGGTAATCTTTTATTACAGGGGTTCATCCCAACTAAGAGCTATGAAGAAAATTATTTTTCCTCTTCTACATAAACATTACTGTTTTACTGATAGGTCTAAATTCAGTAATTACAGCTCTTACTAATTATACAGATGCATTATAATAGAATGTAGCAAAAATATACATCATTTTAATTGAACTAGACCATCCTTTTGTAGGGCCCAAGGGAAAACTTCCCCCTTAATTCCCTGAAGGTTGTCTGAAAAATCAATAAACAGAGGTTAATATGGAGAAAAAGGGCCTGACTGGTTAGTTCAGTTGGTTAGAGCATGGTGCTGATAACACCGAGTTTCAAAGTTCAATCCCTATACTAGCCAGGCATGAAAAAAAAAAAAAAATTAAAAACAACAGCAAAAAACCCAATCTCCCTTTCTTGGGAATAGGTCAGTCCAATTAAACAGTTACGTCTCATTTTAGAAGATGGCATTTGATAGGGTTGAATGTGTCCCCCAAAGTCTCATGTATTAGAAATTTAGTTCTCACTGTGACGGTGTTAAATGGTGGAAAATCCTATCGCAGTAATTGAAAGGTGGGGCCTTTAAGAGATGATTGGATTGTGAGGACTGTACCCTTGTGAATACATTCATGGAGTAATGGGCATGGTTCTGATGACTTTATAAGGAGAACAAGTGAGGAGGTCAGCTCTCTCTCTTGTTCAGCCCATTCTTGCTATGTGATACCCTGCTTCTCCGTGGAGAGTCACCACCTCCAGGAAGGCCCTCACCAGATATGTCCCCTGGACTTTGGACTCCCCAGCTTTGGAAACTGTAAGAAATAAATTCTATTTCTTTATAAATTACCAAGGTGCAGGTATCCTGTTATAAGCAACAGAAATGGACTAATACAGCTTTGCAAATGGGTTCTCAAAGCTGGGCTTCTATGTATGATTTCCTTAATCAGAGGCATTTCTATGGAAACAGAAGAAAAACAAAGTCTATTGTCCAGAGCAGTTTCCATAAGGTAGTCTATGAAGTATCTAGGGTCTCTGAAGCATACTCAGTCAGAGTAGACTGGCAGTGGCAATCTGATAGATTTTTCTGGGTTGCAGTTTGTATGTGCAAACCTTGTCCAAATGTAAGCTGTTTCAGTGATTTTTTTTTCTTCCATGTCTGTAGAGGATGCATAAAGCATATGTACTTCACAGGGCCTTGTTTTCCAAAGCCTTGCAGTTTCAAATATTGACCTTACAAAAAACAGGAAAATTTCCCCAGGCTATTGAGTCTCTGTTGTATGATAAAGAGTTGTAACACAGCAAGGCTGCTGGTTCAAAGACAGACAAGTTACTGATATGGAAAGATACTGGGAAATTGGTGTAAGAAGAAAATGTTTGCTAAGATCAAGCTTTTGTTGGTGGATCACTTAATTGCCTAATAGAATGCCATTCAACTTGTTTCACTGAAAGTTACCAACCTATATTGTTAAACTATAACCCCACCTATGTCTCTTGATGTAACTTCCTGGGCTGGAGAATAAATACAGAAAGGGAACCCCAATTTGTGATTAATTTTCCAAATGGAAGGAATGCCTCTCTCTTGAGGGTTCCAGGACATTAACCACTTCAGGGCTTCTTGCTGCTCAGAAGAGATGGGCTTTGAGTAATCCTTTGCAGCTCCATCACCCAGGGGAAGAGGGGTGACAAATCCATGGGGGCAAAGCAACACATGTCAAGTGGACTTGCTTCAGCCTTTGGGGCCTTAGGCAAAGAGCACCTTTAATTTTCTAGTGATCCAAAGT
>NW_007726777.1:369969-375152 GCF_000696425.1 Galeopterus variegatus
CATAGGGTTGAATGTGTCCCCCAAAGTCTCATGTATTAGAAATTTAGTCCTCACTGTGACGGTGTTAAATGGTGGAAAATCCTATCGCAGTAATTGAAAGGTGGGGCCTTTAAGAGATGATTGGATTGTGAGGACTGTACCCTTGTGAATACATTCATGGAGTAATGGGCGTGGTTCTGATGACTTTATAAGGAGAACAAGTGAGGAGGTCAGCTCTCTCTCTTGTTCAGCCCATTCTTGCTATGTGATACCCTGCTTCTCCATGGAGAGTCACCACCTCCAGGAAGGCCCTCACCAGATATGTCCCCTGGACTTTGGACTCCCNACCCAGATATTGGAGAAAATTAAAAACTCAGGATTCAGTCCAGATAATAAAAACTCAGAAGCAATGACTCTAATGACAGGTATAATATAGTTTTCTTCTGAAATATAATTTTTCTCTCTCTTGTCCCCCTTTTCACCAAAGATATTTACAACAAGATTATCTTATTTGCAAAGTAAGTTTAGTCTCTGACCTGATTATTTGCATAACGTTCAGCAAGAATAATGATTTATTATATAGGCTCTTAAGTTGGCTTTGCTGGACCCTTTATAAAGAATCTCAGACTTTAAAATTTAAAAGCCCCTTGAGTCTTAGGAAATGAAGCCAAGGATTTCACTCACTTTCATATTGTACCTGTATTAATTGGGTGAATTCTTTTCTGGAGATTTCCAAAATATATTCAGGTTCCTGGGCCTGTCAGAAAGTGACATTATTTACTTACTGTAAGGCTAAGAATGCTGTAATCATTTAGACAAGGTATCAGGCCAGCCGTTACCAGGGGCTTTCTATTGGCTCCATAAAAAGTCAGCCTGAATACCTTAAAGCAGTCTGGTCATATCTGAAAATATAAAATCCCAATCAAAGCCTTGGTAAAATAACCGGTGTCTCCAAGTTTGTCCTGTTACAAAAGAAAACAGATGCTTATTGAACTTATACAAAAAACTATATTNCAAGTTTGTCCTGTTACAAAAGAAAACAGATGCTTATTGAACTTATACAAAAAACTATATTTCCATAAAATAAGAATACTCACAATTTCAAAATCATGGGAGAAACAAGTAGAGAGAAAAGTAAATATTTCAATTTTGCTCACAAAAGTATACCTTACCAATTTCTATTGATAGCCCAAAACAACAACAACAAAATGTTCTTAAAACATGGAAAACAAAACATAAAAATAGTTAGGAATGTTTCAAACAAACAAAGAAAATCACTAAAAAATCATTTTAGTCCTTTATCAGTTCAGTCTCAAATAATTCTTTGCTTGATATTAGGTTAGCAATTTTATGAGTCCAGTTTTTTTTTTCCNGGGTTGCGATCCGTTGCCGGACACGAAAAAAGACAAAAAGGAAAAAAAAAAAAAGACAAAAGGGAAAAAAAAAACCAACAAAAAACAATTTACTGGAGACAAACAAGACTTAAGATGGTACAATTAAACACATAATTAACAAAGAAATTTGGTTATTTTCATGGCCTACAACAATTTTTCATAATAAGCATAATTATGAGTGATAACATATACCAATGCACAGCAGAATTTTAGGGATTTCATGTATTTTTTCCTTAATAACATATTTATACAAAAATAACTTTAGGGCCGGCCCGGTGGCGCACTGGATAGTGCGCTGCTTGGGAAGCGCGGCAGCGCTCCCGCCCGAGGGTTCGGATCCCACATGCAGACCGGTTCCCGCTCACTGGCTGAGCGAGGCGCGGGAGCAACACCGAGGGTTGCGATCCCATTGCTGGTCCCCGGTCCGGTACGGGGGCAACACTGAGGGTTGCGATCCGTTGCTGGACACGGAAAAAGACAAAAGACAAAAAAAAAATAAATAATAATAATAATAACTTTACATATTTTGAGAAAAAAACTTAAATCTTTTACTCAATTTTCCAATGTAACTAAAAGATCCAATAAAGACACAGAATCCATTCCTCATGCTCTCTCTTCTTTTAATTTTTATTTTTTTGTAGTTTACTCAAAAGGTGAACACAAATCTTCTACCATCTTTTATCAATACATGAAAATATTTATTTAAAAGAGAAAATCAAATTTCACTTTTGTGCCCATGTACTATTAATACTAAAGCTAATCTTACTAAAAACTTACAAACAAATCCATCCAATTTTAGTCAGTTTTGACCATACAAGGCAAAATTTCTATGCTTCCTATAATCTCTTACAATTTTTTCTAACTATATTCATTTAGTTGTCCATAAAATTTTTTAAATGTATTTAACTTGAAACAAGCTTTAAATACCCTCTAAACTGGACAAACTTTTTTCCTTCCGCAAAAACCACATTCTCATGCCTTTTCTTTCTTTTTTTTTTTTTTAAAGATGACTGGTAAGGGGATCTTAACCCTCGACTTGGTGTCGTCAGCATCACACTCTCCCAAGTGAGCCACATGCCAGCCCCCTCATGCCTTTCTTAGAACCTTTTTCACCAAAACATATTTTATTTCTCTCATACTCTCCTTATACACTGTATATAGAATTGTTTCTCCCATACCTAGTAGTTTTAATTACATATATTAACTATAATTTTGACTCTTAGTAACCCTAATTTTCAGTGGAAAACATAGAAAATAAGCAATTTCGAACTGTTTTATATTAATATTTGTAGATGAAAAGTATTTTTTAATTTTTTCAAAAAGACATTTTCTCATTTCCTTAACAGCTCTGAATATATTTAGCTTTTTTATATCACATAAACACAAAACATTAAAGTATATAAACTTGATAGCTTCCTGGTTCCGGTCAAGATGGCTGAATAGATGGTCCCCAGCGTCACTCTCTCCCACCAATCAACGAATTTACAACTATAAAAATGTAACATCAGCCAAGCTGGGGCCGCTGGAGCTCAGGGGAAGAGGAGGAGAGACTCATGGAACTCATGAAGGCAGGAGAAACCCAATGAGAGAGAGAAAAATCTGCTCTCAGCATGTTGGCCCACGGCTGCTTTAATGCTGGAGCACATGGAGCAGGAGCCAGCAGAAGCCACAGCTGTGTCTTTTAGATGGAGTTACTTGGAGGCAGAAGGGGAGGAGAGGACTTTGGTGACCCCCAGGACAGCAAGACCACTAATAGGGTTCCTGTGGACCCACACAGGAGCGAGGAGCCAGAACAGCTGAAAAAAGGAGCCATTCAGAGGCCAGTGAGTCAACGCAGGGGACCAGCACAGGGCCCGTCCCATGGGAAATGTTTGGAGCACGGACAGTGGGTGAGACAGGCCCACCAGGAGAACACTGGGACACAGCAAGGACATCCGATCTGCCCCCCAATCAGCACAGGACCACTCAGAGGAGACTGGTCGGGAATGCAGAATTGCATGGGGTGCAGTTTAATGAAAAAACTCAAGCCCAGATCAGAGTTTCTACACAGCCCAGGTGCACCGAGTATCAGAGCTAGAAGTACCTATAAGGTCAACCATTAAACCCTGAACTGCACAAAAAGCCTTCCCTAGGGAAACAGCAGCAAAGCAGCAATTTAGCTCAACCACACAGCTCAGGTACTGGTTCCCACAGGAAGCTCCCCCATGTTAGAAGTAAGCAAAGGACAAAAAATTAGCTCCGGCCCAGGCACACCACCAATGCCTTGCGCCCACAAGGGGACATGAGGCATGAGGCCAGGGGCAGGACCCCTGCCCACAACCACTCACACTGCCAGCACCTTGGGGCCTCACCCAGGAACCCGAGGATTGGAGCCAGAGACTGGACCCCACTCCCACATCCAGGCACACCACTAACACCTTAGGGCCTGCCCAGGGACCTGGAGCACAGAGAGTGGGACTGGACTCCCCTCCCACAACCAGTCACCCCATGCCAGTGCCTTGGGGCCAGCCCCAGGACCCAGGACATGGAAAAGGGGACTGGACCCCCCTTCCACAACCAGGCTCACTGCGCCAGCACCTCGGGACCCATCCAGGGACCGGGGCATGGAAAAGGGGACCAGACCCTCCCTCTCACAGCCAGGCACACAGTGCCAGCACCTCGGGGCCCATACAGAGAACTGGGTCATGGAGAAGGGGACTGGACCCCCTCCCACAGCCAGGCACAAAGCACCAGTGCCTCAGGGCCCGCCTGGGGACCAGGGGCATGGAAAAAGGGACTGGAACCCCCTCCCACAACCAGGCACCCCATGCCAGAGCCTCAGGGCCCATTCGGGGACCTGGGGCATGGAGAATGGGACTGGAACCCCCTCCCACAACCAGGGTCACTGTGCCAGCACCTTGGGGCCCACCTGGGGACCTGGGGCATAGAGAAGGGGACTGGACCCCCCCACACACAACCAGGGTCACTGTGCCAGTACCTAGGGGCCTTCCCAGGAACCCGGGGTATGGAGTGGGGACCAGACCTTCCTCCCACAACCAGGCACACCTCACCAGTGCCTTGGGGCCCACCTGAGGACCTGGGGCATGGAGAAGGGGACTGGACCCCCCCTCCCACAACCAGGCACCCCATGCCAGAGCCTCAGGGCCCACTTAGGGACCCAGGGCATGGAGAAGGGGACTGGACCCCCTCCCACAACCAGGCACCCTGTGCCAGCACCTCAGGGCCCACTCTGGGACTCAGGGCATGGAGAAGGGGACCAGACCCCCTTCCCACAACCAGGCACACCGTGCCCGTGCCTCAAGACCCACTCAGGGACCTGGGGTATGGAGCTTGGGATCAGACATTCTCCACAACCAGGCACACTGCCAGTGCCAAGGAGCATGTCAAAAACATCTTCTCCATGTGGGTGGCCCACCACAGCCACCACAATAACCATGGCTGCCGTGAAGGCGGCTAGACACCACAACCACCACGCAGATCGTCCACGAGCCACTGGAGTGCATTGACACAAGGAGAGTCACCAACAGAGACCAAAGAAAGGAGGAGGATCTCTCTCTCCACAAAGCCCATTTCAGAGTGACAGAAGAAGCATCTGCTCTATGATAGTATTGGGGACCTGAACACACCTCTCGGCATTGGACAGATCTTTTGGGCAACAAATCAACAGAGTAACCATTACTCTTTCAGAAGGAGAGAAGAAATCTAGGGTGATTAGAGGAGGGTGGGGGAGGGAGAGGGGAATGGGGAGGGATTGGACAAGGGGCATAAAGAATAATTACGATTTGTAACAATATATATATGCTAGTAATA
>NW_007726777.1:375541-377336 GCF_000696425.1 Galeopterus variegatus
ATCTCAATGTTGAACCCAAAAAATATGTATAATCAATTTTGATTCAATAAAAATTAAAAAATAAAAATAATAAATTAAAAAAAATATATAATAAAGTATATAAACTTAACCTCATGTTTAGTAGTAAATGTTTCAGTATTTTAACTTATTTAGAAATGATTCAGACATTTATGATTACCTATTACTTAATTTAACACATGACTTTAAGATTTTAAACTACCAAAAAGACTTTTGAAACTGTGACAAGTTTATGTATAAACATTTATCTTATTCAAATTTACCTAATTGACTTATTTTTAATAATTATATTTTAATTGTTCACAGACTAGACATTTAAGTTAATTTTATTTTCCCTAAAAAAGTAAAACCAAGCTAAATCTGTCTTGGCCAGTTTTAATGAAGGGCTTTGAGGTATTGGACATAGAGACCCTCCTAATGTCCCTTCTGGTCATCCTGGATCCACCTGGCACCCAGAGTGGCCGCCAAGGGTAGAGCCCGTCTGGATTTACACAGCAGGTGAAGAGCACAAGACAAAGAACAGAGCTACAAAGTTAATGTCTAAAGGATATTATCCCTCCCAGCATGGCCAGGAGGCAGAGCTGGGACAGGGAGGAGAAGGCCATATTGCTTGGCTTTGTACTGCAGCTGGTGGCCCATGTACTGTGGATATATATGTCCCCAGGCCTCATAATGGCCATCTCTTTCAACCCCAGAATTTAGTGGCTCAGAACCAAAATCATAAGCTTGCAGNACTTATGAATGCGCATTATTTATAAGCCAGTTTGTTACCACATAGACAATATACAAACACATGTATAGACATAAACAAACATGTAGATACAACACACAGCTTACATATGTATACATGTATACATAAAAACAAAAATAAAGGTCTTATAGTTTTTATATAAAATTTTTGTCATGAGACAGGTACAATATAAAGCTCACTAAGTTTTTTTTTTTTTTTTGGTGGCTGGGCAGTACAGGGACCTGAAACCTTCCCCTTGATATTACAACACTACACTCTAACCAACTGAGCTAACTGACCAGCCCTAAAACCCACTAATTTAGAACAGTTGGATTTAAATTGTTCTTTGGTAAATGGGAGTTGTTAGTTTTTCTGTCCCACGTGGCCAAAGCCCACATTGACTTTTAGAGAAAGTGAAGCAGCAAACCTACATCTCAAAGCATAGAGAAAAAATGCAAGCCTTTTCAAGGACTCTGGTTGTGTCAGAGGAGACACAAATGAATATCAAGACAAAATAAAATCATAGAAATTCACCGCAAGACTTTACTAGAAGACCATTAACAAATAGGGCTGAACCCACTACTTTTGGGTCTTGGAGAGAAAGGCAACAGACCCAAAGAGAGGTCGGTTGGCATCGTGGCTACATTTTTCATGAGACCTCAGGTCACTAGACGTCTTGGCAGGAATCATGCCAACAAGAGAAGCAGAGAGGAGATGCAAAATTCAACAGAGAGATATAGAGAGGCCTAAAAAAAGGTACTTAAACTAAAACCAAAGCTGTGCAAAGAAGCCCTCTCAGGATCCAGAGTCACCCTCGAAGCAAGCCCTGAGAACTGGCAACAGTCAGTACGCTAGCTGCAAACGGGCCTATTCATTTAGCTCAGGAGCAAAGTTAAACAATAAAAGCTCCTAGAACATTATAAACCAAAATTTCAAATCAAAAGTACATCTGAACTGATGAAAAATCTGAACAAATGCCCCAAAAGATCAAGTCAAACAAATAATTTAAAACTAACACGTTAATTTTTATAAATGCCCTTTTCCTGA
>NW_007726777.1:378742-391305 GCF_000696425.1 Galeopterus variegatus
CCTCGCTCAGCCAGTGAGCGGGAACGGGTCCATATGTGGGATCCGAACCCTCGGGCGGGAGCGCCGCTGCGCTTCCCAAGCGGCGCACTATCCAGTGCGCCACCGGGCCGGCCCCTTGCCAAGAAAGTTTTTAAGGCTAGTTGTTATAGTCATCTTTTCACAGGAACCTGTAAGACAGCTCTCTAAGATGAGAGCTCTCCAAAAAGTTTTAGTCGATTTGAAGAATCCGGCCCATGACAGTTCAGGATCCCCAATGGTGTACCTATTTCAGTAGCAGCTCAATCCAATAAGCTGCTTTATGGAATGACCAGGAGGTAGTTTTCCATGTTTAGAGTAAGAGGCAGCCCACGTCACCCCCCAAAATTTACTCCTAGAGGTAGGCTAAGATGGTAAAGAACTCTTGTTGCCACAGGCAGTTAAGGGTGATGACTTTCCCAGAGCTAACCAGGCGACAAGACTTGAGATGACAAAAGCCCTTTATGGACGGGACTTTTTATTAAGACAAACTCCCCTGAGAGCTTGGCACATTTGAAACAAAGAGAGTGCTGAATATCTTAGGCTTCCCAGTTAAATCAAACTGGCATGAGCTGACATGACATGAGCCACTGGACTTGAGCTGACTCCCATGTCCCCAGATGGTGGAGGCCAAGAGAGAAGGCTTTTACTTGGTCACAAACTAAGCTCCATGACATAAAACAGGACTAGAGAGCAATCATATTGGGTTTTTTGTTTGTTCATTTGTTTCAGGAACCCACAACAAAGTTTGTCTAAATTGACGCCAGTCTGGTAAGAACTGCAAAACTTACCAGTCTGCAGGGCCAGCTTGAACAATAGGCTTTAGGGGTTCTAGGCCTGTGTTCAACCCTATGGCACCCCTCTTTATGACAAAACAGCACAGACAGACAACAACAAAGGAGTAAAATACTATTTCTGGGAGGAAAAGGATCAGAGGATATGAATATTCATACCCAAACTACCAAAAGTACACCAGAGTTACTATACTTCAGACTAGTCGTACAAATCTTTTTCTTCCTATTAATCAAAATTTTGTAAAAAGAGGCAAACAATGATTTTTACCATCTGCTTGACTACATTTCATAGAGAGGAAGACCGGGAGTCTGACAGGTAAGAAAAGCTTACCATGTGGCCAACTTTCAGGCTCTGGTCTCCCTCAGCTGTGGCTTCCAGAAGAGCAGCGCAGTTTTGGTATCCTGCCCACAGCGCCCTAACTGTAGGTGCAAAGGGAAGGCATCCCTCTCAACCCCCAGAATGGTTCTTTAAAAAATAAACTAATAGGGCTGAGCCCGAGGCGCACTCGGGCGAGTGCGGCACTGGGAGCGCAGTAGTACTCCCGCCGCCGCGGGTTCGGATCCTATATAGGGATGACCGGTGCGCTCACAGCGCTCACTGGCTGAGTGTGGTGTGGCCGGTCTCAAAAAAAGGACCCCCCCAAAAAATAAATAAATAAATAAACTAATAAACAGAGATTAATGTGGGGAAAAGGCATAGAAAATTTTATTACTTAACTTGTGGCGGGGCAGGAAATGGATGGGGGAATCACGAGAGAGTAATGTCCCAATTTTCCACTGGGGTACAGATGTTTATACCCATCTCCACAGGGAAGGGGACATGGGGGTGTAGGAGTCAATGATTCTTAGGGGATGCAATGGCTCTGGAGAACATTCAATGGCCTGGGACAGTCTATTTGCCCACAGAGCAGACAATGACTAAATGATTCTCTTCAAAATACTGAATGGGCTGAAATAGAAGACAATGGTCTGTGTCAAAAGTTAGCTGACTCCAGCCTTCCTTCCTGTGATATGTGTCATCCAGGTGTGTTGACAGACTCCAGTCTTCCGTCCTGTGATGTGAGTTAAGTTAGTGAAGACTCTGGGAAAGGGCCAGAGGTCACTGTCTTCTTCTTTGGCAGAAAAGGACTGAGGCAGATGAGGGAACCAGCTTCATGCTGAACTTTGGAGGATTGAAGAGAGACGTCAGGGAGATATTTAGGCTGTGTCTTTATTCTAGTGTGCCAAAGCACCATAGTTGGGCGTAACAGCTTTTGTCCTCCAACACTTTACGCAAATATATAAACATACCCACATAAATTTACATCTAATCTCTCTTCTAATCCTAATACTTAACCCTAAAATTTTCCTAGGTTCAAGTACTAATTTAAATACAATTTAAATTAAACTTAGATTGTGATTCTAAGAATAGCTCATTAGTTCTAATTTAACAAGAAAGATTTTAAGAATTTTTCTAATTCCTGTTACTTCATGTAATTTTGTATTTTTTTTTTTTTTTTTTAGGTAATAGTAGTTATTTTTTGGACCTCAGAGTCAAAACTTGGTGATATTCCAAATAAAAATTATTGACATATTTAGTACTGTAATAGTAATATACCTAATGATTACTTTTCCTGCATTATTTACACATTCACACCTGTCATATCAATATTCAAATTGAATTACAATAGTTATTTCACATGTCTTTATAACCAGTCTTGTCTCATCTAACATTAACTAATGCAGGTCTGATGACTACCATTTAAAACCTTCATTGGGGCCGAGCCCGTTGCGCACTCGGGAGAGTGCGGCGCTGGGAGTGCAGCAGCGCTCCCGCCGCGGGTTCGGATCCTATATAGGGATGACCGCCGGTGTGCTCACTGGCTGAGCGCGGTGCGGCCGGTCTCAAAAAGGACTAAATAAATAAATAAATAAAACCTTTATTGAACAACAATCTAAATATATGCTGATCGTAAATATTATTTTTCTTTCTTTAAAAAAAATTTTGTTTTTAGTTCCTACTTATGAGTGAGGACATGCAGTATTTCCTTTCTGTGCCTGGTTAATTTCACTCAACATAATTTTCTATACGTTCATCTGTGTTGCTGCAAATGGCTGCATTTCATTCTTTTTTATGGCAAAGTAGTATCCCATTGTATATATATATACAATATTTTCCTTATTCAGTCATCCATCGATAGACATGTGGATTGGTTCGAACTCGTGGCTATTGTAAACAGAACTGTGATGCGCATGGGTCTATCGGTATCCCTTCGACATGGTGATTTCCATTCCTTTGGATATATACCCAGAAGAGGGATTGCTGGATCATATGGCTGTTCTATCTATAGTTGTTTGAGGAATTTCCACACCGTTTTCCATAATGGCTGCACCAATTTACAGTCCCACCAACAGTGTAGGAGGGTTCCCCTTTCTTTGCATCCTTGCTAGCATTTCTTATACTCTGGCTTTTGACAATAGCCAGTCTAGCTGGGGTGAGATGATATCTAAATGTGGTTTTGATTTGCATTTCCCTGATGCTGAGTGATGTTGAGCATTTTTTCATGTGTCTGTTGGCCATATGCATATCTTCCTTTGAGAAATGCCTATTCTGCTCATTTGCCTATTTTAAAATTGGGTTAATTGTTATTTTACTGTTAAATTATTTGAATTCCTTGTATATTCTGGATATAAATCCCTTGTCAGATGCATAGTTTGCAAATATTTTTTCCCATTCTTTAGGTTGTCTTTTCACTCTGTTAATTGTTTCTTTTGCTGTGCAGAAGCTTTTTAGTTTGATATAATCACATTTGTTTATTTTATTTTCTCCTATGTTGCCTGTGATTTTGGGGTCTTATTCATAAAGTCTTTGCCCAGTCCTACTTCCTGAAGTATTTCCCCTATTTTTTTCTTTGAGAAGTTTTATAGCTTCAGTTCTTATATTTATGTCTTTAATCCATTTTGAGTTGATTTTTGCATATGGCAAGAGATATGGGTCTAGTTTCATTCTTCTATATATGTCCAGTTTTCCCAGCACCATTGGTTGAAGAGGCTGTCTTTTCCCCAGTGTATCTTGATGCCTTTGTCAAAGATCAGTTGCTGTATGTACGTGGGTTGATTTATGGGTTCTCTATTCTGTTCCATTGGTCTGAGTGTCTATTTTTATGACAATACTGTGTTGTTTTGGTTACTATAGCTTTGTAGTATGATTTGTTTTTTTCGTTTGGTTTTTATCGGTAAGGGGATCACAACCCTCAGCACAGTGTTGTCTGCACCACGCTCAGCCAGTGAGCGCACCGGCCATCCCTATATAGGATCCGAACCCACAGCCTCAGTGCTACCAGTGCTGCACTCTCCCAAGTAAGCCACAGCGCCGGCCCTTTGTAGTATAATTTGAAGTCAGGTAATGTTATGCCTTTGGATTTATTTATTTATTTATTTGCTCAGGACTGCGTTGGCTATTCAGGGTCTTTGGTTGTTTCATATAAATTTTAGGATTGTTTTTTCTATTTCTGTGAAGAATGTCATTGGTGTTTTGATGGGGATTGCATTGAATCTGCAGATTGCTTTGAGTAGTATGGACATTTACGCTATGTCAATTCTTTCAATCCAAGAGCATGGACTGTCTTTCCTTCTTTTTGTGTACTCTTTAATTTCTTTCAGCAGTGATTTGCAGGTCTTATTGTAGAGAACTTTCACCTCCTTGGTTAAATTTATTCCTAGGTATTTTACTTTTTGGTGACTATTGTAAATGGGCTTGCTTTCTTGATTTATTTTTCCAAAAGTTTGTTATTGGAGAGTAAAAGTTCTACTGATTTTTGTGTGTTGACTTTGTATCCTTCAACTTTACTGAAATTGTTTATTAACCCTAAGAGTTTTTTAATAGAATCTGTAGGTTTTTTTATATATAGGATCATGTCATCTGTGAACACAGACAGTTTGACTTCATCTTTTCTATTCTGGATGCCCTTTATTTCTTTCTCTTGCCTGATTGCTCTGGCTAGTACTTCCAACACTATGTTAAATAAGAGTGGTGAGAGTGGGAATCCATACTGGTGGTGGGTTTGTCATATATGGCTTTTATTGTGTTGAGACACTTTCTTTCTATACCTCATTTGCTGAGAGTCTTTATAATGAAGCAATGTTGAATTTTGGCAAATACTTTTTCTGAATCTATTGAGATAATCATATGATTTTTGTTTTTGATTTTGTTGATGTGATATATAACATTTATTGACTTGCATATGTTGAACCATCCCTGCATCCCTGAGATAAATCCCACTTGATTATGGAGTATAATTTTTTTGATGTGTTGCTATATTCTGTTTACTAGTACTTTGTTGAGGATAATTGCATCTATGTCCGTCAAAGATATTGGCCTGTAATTTTCTTTTTTTGTTGTATCTTTGTCTGGTTTTGGTATAAGGGTGATGCTGGCCTCATAGAATGAGTTTGGGAGAATGGCTTCTGCTTTAATTTTGAGGAATAACTTGAAGATAATTGGTATTAATTCCTCTTTAAAGGTTTGGTAGAATTCAGCAGGAAAGCCATCTGGTCCTGGGCTTTTCTTTGTTGGGAGACTGCTGATTCCTGCTTCAATCTCATTGCTTATTGTTGGTCATTCAGGTTTTTCTCTTACTTCTCTGTTCAGTCTTGGTAGTTTGTATGTGTCCAGAAATTTATCCATTTCCTCCAGGTTTTCAAATTTGTTTGTGTATAGTTGTTTAAAATAGTGTCTAATGATTCTTTGTATTTCTGTGGAATTGGTTGTAATGTCTCCTTTTTCATGTCTCAATTTTGTTATTTGGGTCTTCTCTCTTCTTTATTTATTTATTTATTATTTTTTTTGTTAACCTAGCTAACGGTTTGTCTATTTTGCTTATCTTCTCCAAAAACCGACTTTTTGTTTCTTTTATCTTTTGTGTCATTTTGGGGGTCTCTGTTTCATTTAGTTCTGCTCTGATCTTAATTATTTCTTTTCATCTACTAATTTTGGGATTGGATTGTTCTTGTTATTCTAGTTCTTTGAGGTATAGTATTAGATTGCCTCTTTGAAATCTTTCTATTCTCTTGATGTAATCATTTGTTGCAATAAACTTCCCTCTTAGTACTGCTTTTGCAGTATCACACAGGTTTTGGTATGATGTGTCTTTATTTTAATTAGTTTCAAGAAATTTTTTGATTTCCTGTTTAATTTCTTTGATCATTCAGGAGTATGTTGTTTACTTTCCATGTATTTGTATAGTTTCCAGTGTTTTGCTTGTTATTGATTTCTAGTTTTAATCCATTGTGGTCTGAAAAGGCACTTGAAATTATTCCTATTTTAAAAAATTTGTTGAGACTTGATTTGTGACTTAACATGTGGTCTACCCTGGATAATGTTCCAAGTGCTGATGAGAAGAATGTGTATTCTGGTTTTTTTTGAAACGTTCTGTAGATATCTACCAGATCCAATTGGTCTAAAGTATAATTTAAATCCTGTGTTTCTCTGTTGATTTGTTGCCTAGATGATCTGTCCAGTGCTGAGAGAGGGGTGTTCAGGCCCCAAACTATTATTGTATTGTATCTCTTTCTTTAGGTCTAATAGCATTTGCTTTATATATCTGGGTGCTCTGCTGTTGGGTGTGTATATATTTATACTTATCATGTCTTCTTGCTGGATAGATCCCTTTATCATTATACAGTGGTCTTCTTTGTCTCTTTTTATGGTTTTTGGTTTAAAGTCTGTTTTAGAGCCAGGCAAGCAGTAGAGCCAGCTGCCTGGATTCTGAGAAAGGAGCCAAAAGCCAGCCCTGCCCCCAGCCCCCACAACAACATCTTAGAATATATTAATTAGCCACATGTGTTTCTTTGGGGTATGTGACTCATCTCCTCATGTCCTTCACCAAATTTCTGCTTAGATTTTTCTCATTCATTTTTTAGAGTTCTTTTTGCATTAAGGATGTTTATCCTTGAGTGTTAAATTTGTTCCTTATCAATTGACTTTAAATTTAATTTGTGACATTTTCCTTCATTTCTATGTTGAGAAAATAATTTTTTATTTAAACATTAAAGTAAAAAATAATAAAGTCCATTTTATCCAATATAAGAATAGCTACCTCCTGCTTGATTTTGGTTTGCATTTGTATGGTATCTCTGTTTCCATCCCTTCACGATTAGTCTGTGTGTGTCTTTACAGGTGAGGTGAGTCTCCTGAAGACAGCATATACTTGGGTCTAGTTTTTAACTCATTCAGTCAGTTTGTATCTTTTGAGAGGGGACTTTAATCCATTTGCATTTAGGGCTCTTATTGAGAGGTATTGTCTTATTCCTGGCATTTTATCAATTTTCATTTGGAAGTTTTAATAATCTTTTGATCCTTTCTTCCCCTTTTACTGTTTGTCTTTAATGTTTTTTGGCTTTTTGAGGTGGTAAGATTTAGTTTCCTTCTCTTTCTCATTTGCATTTTTGTTCTACCAGTGGGTTTTGTTCTTTCTTGTGTATTCTTGGTAGTGATTATCATATTTCAGATTCCAGATGCAGGTCTCCCTTGAGGATTTCTTTCAGGGCCGGTTGTGTGGTGGTCAACTCCCATAGTCTTTGTTTGTCTCGGAAATACACGACTTCTCTCTCATTTCTTAAAGATGGCCTTGCTGGGTATAGTATTCTTGGCTGGCAGTTTTCTTTCTTCAGTGTTTTGAATATATCATCTCATTTTCTTCTGGTCTGTAGAGTTTCAGTTGAGAAGTCTGCTGTTAGTCAGATTGGGGCTCCTTACAGGTGACTGGCTGCTTTTGATATGATGCTTTTAGGGTTCTCTCTTTGTCTTTGAGCTTTGCCATTTTAACTATAATGTGTCTAAAAGAGGATATTCTTGGATTCAATCTGTTTGTGGATGTTTGAGCCTCCCAGAATCTGAAGGTCCATATTTCCTCCTATACCTGGGAAGTTTTCTATTATTATTTCATTAAATAGGTTTTCCATGCCTTTTCCTTTTTCTTCCCTTTCTGGGACACCTATGATTTGGATGTTTGTGCAGTTAAGGTTGGTCTGCTAGCTCAATTAGATTTTCTTACTTTTTAAAATTCTTTTTGCCTTTTTTTTTTTTTTTTTTTTTTTTTTGTCGACCTGGGTTATTTTGAAAATACTGTCTTCAAGATCAGAAATTCTTTCTCTGCTTGCTCTAACCTGCTGCTGAAGCTCTCAGTTGTGTTTTTTATTTCATTGTATGAATTCCTCAGTTCCATGAGTTCTGCTACATGATTTTTCAAGGTATTAATCTCTGTAAATTTCCTCCTTCATATCCTGAATATTTTTTCTCATTTAATTCTGTTGTCTTACTGAACCTTCTCATATCTCATTGAGTTTCCTTAAAATTGTTGCATAGAATTTCTTTTCAGTCATTTTAAGGTTTTCTTGCTCTGTGGGGTCTGGTACTTGAAAATTACTGTATTCCTTTGGTGCTGTCCTATTTTCTTATTCATATTTCCAGTGTCTGTACATTGATTTCTGGTCATCCAATACAGCAGTTGCTTCTTCTGTTGTTCTGGAGTGGGTTTTGGGGATAGAGACTTCCTCCTCTTTTCCTAGAGTTTCCTGGCGACTCTCTTGTGTCAGTGCAGTTGAGTGGGTGGTGGGCCATGTGCATGGTGTCCAGACTGCTACCATGGCTGTAAGCTGCCCTTGTGGCAGCAGAGGCTGTGGTGGTGGTGGCTGTGGTGGACGACCCACATGGACACCCATAAATATCAAAATTGATTATATTTCAGTAATCTTTATTCCTTTTTCCCTTTTAATAGTATGGTCAGTTATGAGATTTTTCAAAACCTCATATGTAAAAAATGAGTGCATGCTTACTCAGATATTAATCAATTACTTAAAAAATTATACTCATTTATGATCACAATATAAAATTACTCCCTAATAATGTATTCAAGTTTTTTATTGAGTAAGAAAGCATAGAAGTCATGTCATATTATTAACTCATTAATGATAGTGTTAATCAAATGGAAACACAGCACTCCCTCTCTAAGCAGGTGTCAGTAATTGTGTTGAAAAAGCCAGCTTTTAAAAATTTATAATTATTTCTAATTCATAAGTGCTTAACTAATTTTATGATTAACCCAACTTGTCTCCCCATTTTCAGATCACTCAAAGCACCTGGTTGGCCTTTGGCCATGACTGCCTTCTGCAGCAGAAGTCTCCCACCGTTACGAGCTTTGCTTCATTCTAGGACAAAAGAGTAGGAGCAGGGTTTGTTCACACTAGTCTGAATCTACTATCACCTAGAAGAAACAAAACCAAACAAAACAATTACACCCTAAATCTCTGTTTGTGAGCTCAAACAATATTATTTATAGCAATCTAAGTTCTATGAAATAATTATATATTTTTTAATTGTTGCTTTTTTTAACAATTCCAGCCTACTAGGAATAATAATAGTGCCAAATTAAAATTAATCTGACCTACTTAGAAACAAGATATACAGATGGCAAATAATCATATAAAAAGATGCTCCACATCACATGTCATCAAGAAAATGCAAATTAACCCTGCTGCAATTAGGCAAGCTGCCACCACTGCCCTGGCCACATGCCAGCAGAGTCCTGAGGCATAGAGCTGGTGGAAGCTGAACCCGGCCACAACTAGGTAAGCTGCCCCTCCTGGGGTCCTGGGGTATAGAGCCAGGGGAAGCCGAATCCAGCTACAACCAGGTAAAGAGCACACCAAAAACACCATTTCCACATGGGTAGCCTACCACAGCCACAGCAATTGCCATGGCTGCTGCAAAAGCAGCTAGTCTCTATAGCAACAGTCACAGCCACTGTGCAGATGGCACGCCAGACTCAACTGCATTGATAAAAGGAGAAGCACCAGCGGAGACCAAAAAGAAAGAAGAGGTCCTCTCTCTCCACAAAGCACACTACAGAGTAACAGAAGAAACACCTGCTTTACGGTAATAGGGGAGGACTTGGTCACTCCTGTCTCAGTACTGGACAGATCATCTGGGCAACAAACCAGCAGAGGAGCAGCTAATCTATCAGATGGAGAGGACAAATCTATGGTTATTAGAGGGGGGAGAGGGAGGGGGAAGGGGAGAAATTGGATAAGGAACATAAAGAATAAGTATGTTCACAAGGAGAGAAGAAATCTAGGGTAATTAGAACGGGGAGGAAGAGAGGGATGGTGAGAGATTGGACAAGGGGCATAAAGAATAATTATGATTTCTAACAATATGTATACTAGTAATATTGATTTAATCAACATATCTCAGCATTGAACCCCCAAAATATGTATAATTAATTTTGATTCAATAAAAATTAACAAATTTTTAAAAAAATAAAAAAGAATGTGTGATTTGTAACAATGAATATGCTATTAAAAATACATTTTTAAAAAAGGTTCAGTTTCCTAAGGAGTCAGTAAAGTGTCTCTTTTAAATAGTGAGCACCATCTGCATCTCATAAATGCAAATTAAAACAACAATGAAATACCATTACACATCTATTAGGATGGCCAAGATCCAAAACACTGACAGCACCAAATGCTGGTGAGAATGTGGATCAACAGGAACTCTCGTTCACTGCTGGTGGGAACGTACATGGTACAACTGTTTTGGAAGACAGTTTGGCAATTTCTTACAAAACTAAACATGCTCTTACCACATGACCCAGCGATCATGCTCCTTGGTATTTGCCTGAATGAGTTGAAAACTTAACATCCATCCACACAAAAACCTGCATGTGAGTGTTTATAGCAGCTTTATTCGTAATTGCCAAAACTTGAAAGCAACCAAGCTGTCCTTTAGTAGCTGAATGGATAAACAAATGGTGGTGGATCCACCCAATAAAAATTTATTTAGCTCTAAAAAGAAACAAGCTATCAAGTTCATTCCTTCATGAAAAGAAATGGGGGAGACTTTTTTGCTGAGTGAAAGAAGCCAGTCTGAAAAGGCTGCTACATAGTGCATGACTCTAACTACATGACATCGTGGAAGAGACAAAACTACAGAAATGATAAAAAGATCAGTGCCTGCCAGGGGGCTGGGAGGAGGGAGGGGAGAGTGGGTACAGCACGGAGGATTTTTAGGGGAGTGAAACTACTCTGTATGATTCTGTAATGGTCGATACATTTATCCAAACCCGTAGAATATACGACACCAACAGTGGAGGCTTCACGGAAAGTGTGGTCTCTGGGAGGTAATGACGCGCTGGTGTAGGTTCATGCTGTGGTGTGGGATGTTGATAGTGCAGGAGGCCGTGCGTGTGTGCGTGTGTCGGGGAAGGGGGCATGTGGGAAATGTCTGCACTGTCCTCTCGACTTTGCTTTGGACCTAAACTTGGTTGTTCTAAAAAGTAAAGTCTATTTTAAAAAAAAATTTTTTTAAAGTGTTGCTTTTTCAACTTTTGGCCTACAAGGACTAATAACACCAATTGGAATTAATCCAACTTACATCTAAACACATTTTTTTTTTCAAAGCAATTTTATTCATGTGCTTTGGTTCTCTTAATCACACCTTTAATGATGAAGGAGACATTTGTAAGATGGGACGCCTGCTCCCATCCTTCCTTTTACTGTCATCTTCAGGAACTGACAGCATCTCTTTAGTTGGATGGATATATATGTATATATATATTATATATATGTATTTTTTTAATTTAAAAGATGACTGGTAAGGGGATCTTAACCCTTGACTTGGTGTTCTGAGCACCAGGCTCTCCCAAGTGAGCCATGGGCCGGCCCTCTAATGTGTGTGTATATATATATATATATTTTTTTTTTTGTCCTTTTTTTTGAGACCGGCCGCACCACGCTCAGCCAGTGAGCGTTGCGAGCGCACCGGTCATCCCTATATAGGATCCGAACCTGCGGCGGGAACACTGCTGCGCTCCCAGTGCCACACTCTCCCGAGTGCGCCACGGGCTCGGCCCTCTAATATATTTTTTAAATGTTTAAATTATTAAATATTTGACCTTCAGGAAAGTAGAGAAAGTAATATGACAACCACGTATCCAGCACTAATTTTAAAATAGGTGTTAATATTTTGCCGTATTTGCTTCATTAGCATTTTTAAAGGACGAGGTACTTCATACTTCTGATGGGATGTATCACATGCTATTTATAAGCCTCACCACCATGCATACCATCTCTACTTTCTTTCCTTGATAAACGAACTCATGAAAAACCAGCATCCCTATCTGGCAGGATCCGTCTCTTTGGCTCTGCCCAATTGCTTGAAGCAGTTTCCAGGCTGAAATATAGATGGGTGGTATCTGAGTCTTTCTTCAAGATTATGCAACCTAAAATGACCCTTAATTTCTCTTAAATAAAACATCTTGACAATAGATTCACAGCAAATTGGTGAATAGTCATACACAACTGTGGTTTCACCAGTTGGGTACCTCTTGTTATGTTTTTTTTTAAAGTAACCTTAACGCACAATCAGAAAAGTAGACCAACCATAAGGATACAGTTTGACATGACCCAGAGCACGTGGTATGTCATTAAATGAGGCGATTCTGTGATCCAGATATGGCCATGGAAACCTAAATGTAGGCTAAGAACTCACAGCATATAATCTATAAATGTTAATTACTTAATGTTCGTGAGATATAAAATAAAATAAATCCTTATTTTCTCAAAAATAATGTATATAAAGATATGGAGCTGGCCGGTTAGTCAGATGGTTAGAGCATGGTGCTGATAACACCAAGGTCTGGGGTTCAATCCCTGTACAGGTCAGCTGGCAAAAAAAAAGATATGTACAGAGGCACAAATGCATAGGTGTTAGTTAAG
>NW_007726777.1:391453-395859 GCF_000696425.1 Galeopterus variegatus
ACCTAAATGTAGGCTAAGAACTCACAGCATATAATCTATAAATGTTAATTACTTAATGTTCGTGAGATATAAAATAAAATAAATCCTTATTTTCTCAAAAATAATGTATATAAAGATATGGAGCTGGCCGGTTAGTCAGATGGTTAGAGCATGGTGCTGATAACACCAAGGTCTGGGGTTCAATCCCTGTACAGGTCAGCTGGCAAAAAAAAAGATATGTACAGAGGCACAAATGCATAGGTGTTAGTTAAGTATAAACTAGAAATACATATAAAACTAAAACTAAGTTAATTTAATTAGTTTACCACAGGCCTCCCATGTCCCTGAATTACCTAGCCGTATTACTTTTATTACCTTGGTTGTTTGTTTTGTTTTGTTTTGGCCGCTGTCCAGCACAGGGATCTGAACCCTTGACCTTGGTGTCCTAACACCGTGCTGTAACCAGCTGAGTAACCAGCCAGCCTCTTAGTTTTATTATCTTGTTAAACCTGTAAAGTAAGATTAGTATGTTCAACAGCAATAGCTATTATCCTATATCAAAAGTCTAAGAGTTAAATGTAAATAATGCTAAAAATTACTAATGTAACCTATAAAAATTTTAACTTGGATTTACATTTATGTACATTATCTAATTTTATGCTTTAATACAGACATAGCACACAAAAGCTTCCTAAGTTAATTTAGCTTATATTAAAGCTGAGCAATGAAAATCCCCAAATCGGTTTTTATAGTCCCATAAGCATAAAGGCTGGGCTTGGCTTTATCAGTAGCTGTCAGCAGAATTATACACGCAAGCATCAGCATGCTAACGAGAAGTCCCTAGCACCAGGCATACCAGATCAGCTCACCAGTTTAACCATATCCCCATGGACTAGGCAGTGATTTTAAAAAATCAAAACTTAAATGAGGGTTTAACTAAGCTATCCTCAGAATGATAAATTTCCTCCTAGCAACCAGTTCTTATAATTGACCTAAACCAGTACTCCCCAATGTAAATTATGTCTGAGATTTTAAAAGTGAAGTTGAATTTCAACTAAATTGTGGATAGCTCCAGCTGAAATAAAAATGAAGGTAAAAATTACTTTATTTTTCATTTTGGGGAGAAGGGGGAAATTTAAACATACAGAAAAGTTGAAGGAATGGTACAGTGAAAATTCACACACCTTCCACACAGTTGAAAGAATCACTGGCATTCTGTCCTGTCGTGCTCTCTTTCTGTTTCTCTGTCTCTGTTAATATTTATATAGATAGATAGATTTATATGTATCCATAGATAAAAAATTTATGTTCATATTTTGTGATGTCATTTGAAAGTAAGCTGTAGACATTGTGACCCTAAGTATTCCAGCACGAGTCTTCTCAGCATAAGGACAATCTCCCACGTAACTACAGCACTATTACCAGACCTAGAAGAATGAATCATAATTCCATAACAGCATCTACATACAGCCTATAATCAAATCTCCTAAGCCATCCTGAAAATTCCTAATACAGCTTTCACAGCCTTGCAAGTGCTGGTGTGTGTTCTTCTGTCCCTTTCAGCCCAGCAGGACTCCCACCCCTTTCTTTCCCCCCCAATGACCTTGACTTTTTGATGAATCCAGG
This sequence comes from Galeopterus variegatus, assembly GCF_000696425.1. Taxonomy (NCBI): domain Eukaryota; kingdom Metazoa; phylum Chordata; class Mammalia; order Dermoptera; family Cynocephalidae; genus Galeopterus; species Galeopterus variegatus. The sequence goes on from NW_007726777.1 coordinate 393,059, forward strand.
ACAGTCATCTTGTGGAATGTTCCACAGTTTGGATTTGCCTAGGTTTGTCTGGTTGGTTTCCTGATGCCATTTAACTTTTTCTCTATCTCTGGTGCTTCTTGGGAAACGGAAGTTAAGTTTATAGCCTTGATTAGACTCAGAGTAAACATTTTGGACAAGAAATACTTTTTGTATCACATCAGGAGGCACAGACAGTGAGGCTGTCCCACTATATGTGAGGCTGACTTTGATCACTTGATTAAAGTAGTGATCACCAGATCTCTCCATTATAAAAGGTACATTTTCTCTTTGCAATTCATAGTTAATCTGTGGGTGCCATGAAAATATCCTGTTCACAACCTGTCATTGATTTTAACATCTATTGATAATCCTTGACTGAATAAATTATTACATTTGGGGTTGTAAATTGGTGATTTTAAGAAAATGACTTAAGAGAGAACATAAGTCAAAAAACCCTGACAAGAATTAGGTATGTCACCATGCTTTATCCTAAACGAACACAGACAAGCATTTTTTTTTTTTTTTTTTTTTTCAGAGAACGGCTTGTAATGGCTGAAAACTCAAATAATGTGCAGTGCAGGGTCTGTTCTGTAATTGATACTGTCCTATAAACCTCAGCTTTTTTACCCACCAAATCAGCAAAGCCTTAGTTGCGCAGAACAGTAAGCACAAGTATAGTTATAAAACTGTTAGGAAGGGCCGGCCTGGTGGCGCACTCGGTAGAGTGTGGTGCTTGGGAGCGAGGTGGCGCCGAGGGTTTGGATCCCATATAGAGACCGGTCCGCTCACTGGTTGAGCGCGGCGCGGGCGTGACACCGAGGGTTGCGATCCCGTTACCGGTCACGAAAAAAGACAAAAAGGAAAAAAAAAACTGTTAGGAAAAGGTGCAGCATTTGGATTAAAAACAAACTGGCTACATTGTCTCATTTAGAGTACAGTGTTTATGAAAGTCTCCACGGTTAAACAGTCCAACGCAGGATTTAATAATATGATGTCTATAAAGCACTCATATAAACCCCCTTCCATAAAAAAACTGTAATTCATAATATGATGAATTTCGTTGGCACTGATAGAGGAGATGAGTCGGAACATGGTAAGCAGACTAAGAGGTACACTTGCGTGAATCAAATTATAGTTCAGTCCAAGCAACCAAGCTTCTTAGGGGGGTTTGGCGGACACCTGATTACTCTGAACTCACCCTAGTCCTTTCCTATGTCTAATTATGCTGTGTTTAAACATTCATGCTTAATCATTGAAGTGAAAAACACTGGGGATTTAGAAAAAGTGCTGTAAGAACGCTACAATCAAAGTAATTGTAAAAGTTAGCAAACTTACATCTTTAGCATAAAAAATTAACCAGAATTATACACCCAAATCTTAGTTTAAAATCCCGTAACTAAATGAATAACTCATGAACAATTAATAGAATGAAGTCATCTATGTTGCAAAACAGTGAGAGGATTTATTAGTGGGGAGAGGCCAGCTCCACCTAGAGATAGCTTTCTACATGGAATTTAGGTTAAACTTTAAATACACTTTTAGCAATACTAACCTTAAGGTTATTTTAATGGGAAAAAGAAGGTACAACTCTTTTGAAATAGGAAATGTTCTTTGTTAATAAATAAAAATGCCAAAAACCCCTAGTAGGCATAAGTTAATTGGCTTAATTCCTATAATCAACAAGCACTCTTAAAAACCTATTGGACTAATGCATATATTTTTAGAAGATATAATATTTATGTTGGAAATAAGAAAATCCTTTTTTTTAGCACACATTCATTTAAAGGAGAAGTAGGGTGGAAGGCTAGAAAAGCGGGATGGGGACCAGATGGGGGAGGCCTGGAGTTCTAAAGAGTTTGCACACTTTCCACAGATTGTAGGGAGCAGCGGTGTGAAGGAGGCATTGTTGGAAGATGATTGGGAACAGATGTCTGAGATGAAGAGCTGAAATGACAGCTGCTCAGTACATGCCAGACACTGAGCAGGCCCAGTGGATAGTCTCATTCTAATCTGCAAAGTGAGTATTGTCCCTGTTTTACAAACAGGGAGTGTGTGTGTCACTGACGGTCATACTACCGGAAAACTGTGGAACCAAGATCAAACACAGGTGCACTTGACTCTGAGCGGGCGTTCTTTCCTCTACCAGGCAGCGGTGTGAAGATAGCCCCTGCCACACTCTGCCTGCTGTGGCACAGCAGAGAACGGGCTGGGCAAGGGCCTGGTGGAGGGTTTCTGGGTCTTTCCAGTAGATGCTCTGGGCGTACATGCTCCTCCCCCTCACCCCATTTCTTGTCACTTCACTACCTGTGTGGCCATGGAAAAGCCACCTTACCTTCACTCCAGACCTCTAAAGGCTTGGCACAGGAGTGAAGAAACAGGGCACAGGATGTACATAGCCTACGTAAGACAGAGATTTCAGAGGTGAGGAATTTGGCTCTCACCCTCAAATGTGTCATTTAGACATTTTCCACTCTCACCTTTCGCGTACCTGTCTGATTACCACTGCTGTTAGAAGTCTAACTATGCAACTGCCAGTGCTGCTAAACGCATATGGGGCAGATACACTCAAGGGAAAGAATTTGGAAGGGGAAGATATTTGTAGGGCCAATACTGTTCCCTGGACTCAGAATATAGCCGGACTCAGAATATATAAAGAATATTACTTTAGAAGTTATCTAAAGAATGGAATTGGGGTTAGTGACCACTTTCAGCTACAACTACAAACCTAAGTCCCAGTGTTTCTCAAATTTTAATGTGCATCTGAGTCACCTGGGTATCTTATTATAATATTCAGTAGGTCT
>NW_007726777.1:396190-400991 GCF_000696425.1 Galeopterus variegatus
CTGGACTCAGAATATAGCCGGACTCAGAATATATAAAGAATATTACTTTAGAAGTTATCTAAAGAATGGAATTGGGGTTAGTGACCACTTTCAGCTACAACTACAAACCTAAGTCCCAGTGTTTCTCAAATTTTAATGTGCATCTGAGTCACCTGGGTATCTTATTATAATATTCAGTAGGTCTGCGGAGAGGCCTGAGATTCTGCATTTCTGACAAGCTTCCAGCTGGCGCCAGTGCTGCTGGTCCAGGTCCACACTTTGAGAAGCAGGGAGCCAGACTCATGCAAAGGACAAATCTCTGTAAAATGGTTTCAGAAGGTCTTGGTGTTGAGCAAATGGGAAGATCTAAAGAAAAGGCTTTTGTATGGATAATGTACTTCAATATTACTTGCTCAACTCGATGACTATCTATTGAGAACCTACCAAATGCCTGGAATGTATCACTGAGGAAAAAGAGAATTGTTCTTGCGAACTACTCCAACATTCAGAGGGTGGAATGAAAATATCAAAATATTCTGCAACTAAGCAACCAAGTAAACCAGGCACAGGGAGGAGATGAGCCAGGAGTAGGTCCTCAGCAGCGTCTCTGGAATTCCTCTGCTCAGTGACCTCAGTCGTAAAGAGCAGTGGGGCCGCTGCCCTGCCTGCGGGCTCCAGGTGTGCCTCAGCCAGGTAGATGAACAGAGCAGACCCAGAGCAGACAAACACTTGACCACCAAGGCACCCCCTTTTCTCTGAGGGGACCAGGCTCCCCAGGCCCCAGGCAGCCATGTGGGAATGCCGCAGTGCCCAGGGGTGCGGGGCAGCGGCCCGTCCCATCCACACCCTCCCCGCACCGCCCCCCAGGTGCAACTTTCTCCCCCACACCGTGGAAGTCCCTTCCAGCTCTGAGAGTCATGGCATTCTCTAAACCCTTCCCACTGATGGGGGACGCCACCAGCAACAGAGCAAGGGCAGGGAAGGCTCCTTGGCTTGGGCCCACAGGAGTGAAGCTGCAAACTTTTCTACTTCTTCATGGATTTTTAAAATTAGTTTTTATTTTTTAAAGTATTACATTAAGATATAGACTGTCTTGAGTACTGAGTTTCTTGATGCCCCCTTTAAATTCTGCAGCCAAGGCAAGTGCCTCGCTCTCGAATCGCTTTCTAGCTTGGCGTCCAGTCTCACCGGTGACTCCTCCTCCGTGCCCTTGGCTGGTTCCTTGTCTTCTCCAGCCTCGATGCATCAGAGCTCAGCTCTGGGAGCTTTCTCCGTCTGTACTCCTCCTCCGGATGATCTCACCCAGGCCCAAGGCTTCTGATGTCACATATGTCCTGACAGATCCCAGGTTCTTATCTCCAGCCCAAACCACACCCACGAACCCCCTGCTTGGCATATTCATTTCAAATTTAACACGACCAAACCACACTTCTGACCTTAAACTTACCCTGTCTCCCCTACCGTTTTCTACATCTCAGTGAGGAGCTCTTCATCTTTCCGGTTGCTCGGGCCAAACCTTCGGAGTTACGCGTTTCTGCCTCCAACCCTCTCAACCGTGCCTGTGACTGTCGTTCTTCAGAAGCACACGCAGAACTCAGCCACTGCTCCGCACCGTCCAGTCCAAGCCACCATCGCTTCTTGCGCAGACAAGGCAAGTGTCACTGTCACAAATCTGGGATTAATAGTACCAACCTCATCATATTTTGTGAAAACAAAAACAAACTATCTAGAGTAGTGGCTGGAGCACAGAGGCTCAATCCATGTTCGTTCCCCCGCCCTCCCCGCCGCCCCTCGCCCAGCACACCAGGCAAAGTCACACTTCTCTTGTTCAGTCAGCACAGCAATGCCACTTCTATAAAGCCTGTTCCATCCTAACCCCTCCTCAGTAAAAGTGGCCAGTCCCTCCCATGCATAGCACCGCACCGGGTGCTTGCTTCGTTCCTGGACGTCCACGTGCAAGTGCAGAGATTGGTCAACTACAGCCCACGGGTCAAATCCAATTAACCACCTGATTCTGTAAATGGTTTTATTGGAACAAAGCCACGCTCATTAGTTTCTGTGATGTCCATGCCGGCTTTCCTGCCACATCGGCAAGTCTGCGTGGTTATGACAGAGACTGTGTAGCTCATGAAGCCCCAAATATTTACCATCTGGCGCCTCACAGAACAATTTTGCCAGCCACCTGCTCTAGTGCATGTCTTCCCCACAGATTGTCAGCGACTCCAGGGCAGGAGGGAGTGTTCCCTGCCTCTGTAGCACACTGCCTGGCACACAGCAAGAATTCAGCAAATGAGGACTGGAAGACTGAACCAATAAACGCTTGAATGCACGTTTGTGTTCTTATCCCTAGCTGGAGGGAGGGTCCATTGGGTGATTGTACTTAGAGACATGGGATCTGTGTGACTGAAACGAAGCTTCCTGGGTCCCAGTAAGCAGACCAGAATGCAATGCAGAAGAAAGCAGCTGATCTGGCAGGCAAGGTACTCACCTCACCCTCCCTGCAAAGAGCTTCTAAGCACAGCTCCTTGGACAAACACTCCCAGGCTGCAGAACAGACCCTGCAAACAGGGGAACAGTAGGGAAACCTGGCAGAAGTTGTGTGCACCTACTTCTGTCCGAAGAAGGATTAAACACTCAGATTTTGACAAGTGATCAAATCGGCATGTCATGAAGTGATGATAGCATTAAACTGGCTGGGACTTTTTGTGCCTTTTTTTGTGGAAGGTCAATAACTGAGCCTTTCTTCAGATAGACAGCATTTTTTACTCTAGCCATATTTAACTTTGATTTAATTTCCTCGAAGCAGTAAGGTTTATTTCATAATGTTCTAGAGAGAGCCCTGGGCTGGAGGCCTGGAATGTAGTCCCAGTTCTACCACTGACTGGTTAAGTGCCTATGGGTACAGAGAAGTGAAAATGTAAAATAATGGGCTAGACCAAGTGAAATCTAAGACTTCTTCTGGTTCTATCGTCCTGCAAACCCGATTTGTTCTACATTTGGCTTTGGGAGCACAAGTTTCCCTTCTTGGGAAGAAGGCACAGGATCTCAGTGCACAGAAAGACTGGCGGTGTGTGTTCTCAAGATGGAGGATGTTATGCTCATTATTTTTTTCTTCCCAGTGCCCTCTCCTGCTGCTTCTGATAACAGACCCCATTCTCCAAGCCTAGAGGTAGACGTGTGACCAGGCTGGGCCCATCCTGGGATCTGTCTTTGATCATGGTCTGTTAAGAATTTGAGCTCGGAGCTATTGGGTCTGTGTCCTCATGGCTTGGAAGCTGAGAGAGCAGCTGTCATGCAGAGAGAAGGGAAGAGATGGAGGACAGAGACCCAAGGCCTGCCCCTGTCAGGGCAGCCTTCTGGCTGCCTAGGGCAGTAGACGCCCTTCGGTGCACAGTAGCTTCTGTGGCCTCCACCAGCACGTGGAGCAGTCCTGCCTTTCTGCAGCACTCCAGGCAGCTGCCCACCTTAGCCCAAAGTGCGGTCTCGCCAGTGCCCTCTCAGAGCTCTCCGGCTCAGTCTCTGGGAGCTTGAGTCTTTTCTAGGTGGCTTTGCACGGTGGTTACACAGGCACACGCTACAGTCGGGCTGCGCTAAATCCTGGTTCTGCCATCCAGTGGTCGCTCAACACTTGGCAAGTGACTTCAGCTCCCAGTGCTTCTGTTTCCTTATCTGTAAAATGGGACAATCCCAGCCCCTACCTCACAAGACAGTGCTGCGTAAGAGGTGGCTGTTAGTGTTCTCCATAGTAACCTGATCCTCCTTCTAATGAAATGATAAAAAATCATGATTTCAGTTATGGTCAGGTCAAGCGAGCCAGCAGTGGAAAAACGTTCGAAGCCTTGACAACAGGAGTGTCCGTGGACACTTTGTTGGTTCTAGCAAGAGGCGGGGCCCTAGGGCAGCCGTGCCTTGCCGTATCTTCTTGTGACGGCACAAGGGAGCCACACAGAAGCTCAGAACTCTGCACTGTGCATGGTGGTCACTCCGGGGAGCACGGCCACGCCCATGGACCTGGATCCTCCTGGAAGTGAAATGCGGTCCTGGTTCCTGAGATGTTCTCTGCAGTGGGGCATGCCGGTGCCTGCGGTGGGGGAGTCCATGATTGCAGTTAAGGAAGTCTGGACCTTTGATTGAAGCATTGTTTCAGCATGGGAGGGTGGAAACCTGAGTACATGAATCAACAATTGTGTTTGACTTTTTGTCCAACTCCCAGACAGAACCACTTGGTTGTTTTCTGGCTTATTACTTTACCTTGAATGGTTTATAGGAATTCATCAGCAGGCACCATTTCCTGTTCAGCAGAGGCAGGTGCTTCAAGGGAAACGTGCTGCTCAGCCATTTCAGCCCTCTGCTCCCTGTGCTGTCCCCCTGCTGCTGCAGCGGCTGGGTGACCCCAGGGTGGCCTGACAATCCTGGTCCCTGGGCTGCTGGAGGTGCACAGGCCGCGTGCTTCCTCCGCCTTCTCTGCTCCCCACCCTCCCTTCCGGCCTGTGTTCTTTATAAAGTCACTTCACAGGGAATAACTTAATGTGTGCTTGCTCAGCGATGTCCCACAAATAGCCATTTGATCCTCTGAACGCGGTAGCGTCCGAATGCATTCCCAGGTCACACATGACACTGGCCCGAGGGGTCGGGGGTTTGCTCAGCGGGCGGGGAACGGCCTCAGCACTGCTCGGCCTCTGGCTTGTGTCACTGCTAACACGGGTGTCAGAGCCTCGGGCAGAGGTGTTCCTGATGGGGCCTGTCCGTCCCACCCGCCTCCTCCCTCCTTCCCGGGCCTGGCCCCGTGGCAGCAGCGGGGCTTTCCTCCAGCCACCGGCCA
>NW_007726777.1:401672-403864 GCF_000696425.1 Galeopterus variegatus
TCCGTCCCCCCCGCCTCCTCCCTCGTTCCCGGGCCTGGCCCCGTGGCAGCAGCGGGGCTTTCCTCCAGCCACCGGCCACCGCTCCGACCTCCCACCGCCGGTCGCGGCCTCTGCTCGGATGCCTTTAAGGACTTCGGCCAGGGCAGGCCTGTGGCCTCTCTGTGAGGGAAAAGAGGGATGTGTCCCAGGCCCGGCCAGGGGTGGGAGCGGGAGGCCTGGCAGGTGACAGGGCGGCGTGGGACTCGGGGAAGGGTTCCTCGAGGGGACGAGCAGGAGGGAAGCACGCGGGGTCTCGGGGACGTCCGCCGGCCCCTGGAGGGTGCGCGCGGTGCAAATGCACGCGGACAGGACAGGACAGGGCAGGGCAGGACAGGACAGGGCAGGACAGGGCAGGACGGAACGGGACGGGACAGGGCAGGGCAGGGCAGGGCGCTCCCGCCTCGCCCCAGCCGCCCGCCGCGGGTGGCCTGTGCTGCGTCGTCCCCTCGGTACCACGGAGCAGTTCTGTGGCCCAGGCAGGTCAGGCTCATGACACCTGCTCTGTCCCTCTCCCAGAATGTGACATGGCGGAGAGCAGCGGAGGCGGTGCCTGTGAAGGAGCCGTGTGAGCACGAAGCGCTGCTCCGGCGACGTGGGCAGCGGCCCCACGGGCTCCGCTTGTTTGAAGTCCCCTTCCTCTGTCGCGTCTCCCCCGCGGTCAGCGCCCTCCAGGCGTCGTCGCCGTGCTGTTGTGACTGGGAGGGCGCCGCTCCCGGGCCCCCGGGTCCCGCAGCCCGTCCCGGAGCGTCGCGACACGCTGGGAGCTCACTGGGTTTCGGTGCCGCTTCCAGATGTGCAGCTGCAGCCTCGCCTGTGCCGGTTCCCTCGGGGGACATGTGCCCGTTTGGGAAGTTGGCACAGAGTGCTCTGTAGCCTGATTTGCTCCTGCACGTTACAACGTGATTTCCGTACGGTCCACACACATCGAACGGCGATTTGCAGGGTGGCGCCTGGTACAGGGGCGCGGCCACGGCAGGCGGGCAGCGGGGGCTCGCGGGGACTTTCCTCTAAACTGGGTTTAGGGCCAGCGGTTCGGGTCCACAGGAGCCTACTCAGTGCTCTGCTGTCTGACGGCTTTCCTTAATTTCTAACAAAATTACATGGACTGAGCCACGCCCGCCCACGCAATGAGATAGGACAGGGACGTCTGAGATGTGATTGAGGCCACCAGTACGGTCCCTGACTAAGATCAGACAGGAAGCCCTGTGCCCCACAGATAAAGGGAGCCAGGGAAAAAACGACCTCGGGTTCGTCGAGTGGGCGCGAACCCTCACGGGGGCAAAGCGGCAAAGCACTTAGGAGGAGGTCAAAGAGCATCACTTCCCTGGGGCGGAGGACAGCGGCGACGCCAGGCGACACCGATCGGGGCAGGCCGGGGCGGGGTCCGGGACGTCCCGTCGCCCCAAGCTCGCGTAGTCCCCCAGCCGGAGAGCAGGCGGGTGCGAGAGCCGCCCCGGAGAAAGCCACCAGGTCCCCTGGCTCGCTGGAGTCGCCTGCCACGGCCGGCTGAGCTCACTGCGGAGCGAGCAGGCCTTGGGCGGCTCCCTCCCCGGCCCGTCTGTGTCCACGTGGTTTGGGTAATTGTTGTTGTCGGGGGTTATTTTATTTTATTTTTTTCTGAGTCTGCTTGCTAGGGAATGTCATTATTTTAAAACAAACAAACAAAAAAGACCAGACAGGCCGAGAAGAAGCAAGCCATGTCCTCCACATGAAGTGGCAGGGTTTGGTGGCACTAGGTACAGCGGAACCAGGGCCTCTATAAGCAGAGGAGGCCAGAATTCTAGCCACCGTCCTGGCAGCACCTGGCAGTGATGCGGGGTGGTCACTTTTCAGTGTCCTCAAATTTAAAATAAAGGGATTAGAATAGCTCAGTTTTTCTAAACTTAATTGACCACAGACTCTTAAAATTATGAGATGCTGACAGAATGACTGAAGATATTCATTAGATATAACACACTTGGATCTAAGTAGATGGCAGTAAATGGTCTCACACAGCAATCAAATTTTTTAAAAATTAAATTCTTGTGGATAGTGTACATACATAAATATAAGATTATAGGTATAATTTCATAATATCAGAAATGGTCATATTTTGGGCCGGCCCGGTGGCGCACTGGATAGTGCGCTGCTTGGGAAGCGCGGCGGCACTCCCG
>NW_007726777.1:404484-405419 GCF_000696425.1 Galeopterus variegatus
AAAAAAAAAAAAAAGAAATGGTCATATTTTGCATTTTAAAGTAAATATCTTTTAAATTAATAGACATTTCTTAGAGCAGTTTTAGGTTTACAGAAAAACTGAGCAGAAAGCAAAGAGTTCCCATATACCCTTCTTCTCCCTTCCACACAGTTCCCACATTATTTTCTTGCATTTAGGGTGGTAATATTGTTGTTGATTTGTTTTGGCCGCGGGCTGGTACAGGGATCGAACCCTGGACCTCGGTGTTATCAGCAATATTATTTTTAAAAGAAAAAAATATTATTAGCCTTGATTTTCCTTTATGTTTTTGACACTAATGTTGCTTAGGAGACAGTTTGAGAAAATTTGAGGTGAATGCTCTTTATGTCCCTTTGGCATCTCTGAAAAAGGTTAAGAGGCTTTACCTTGCCAAGGACTTTCCATTTGAGGATCGATATAGGGAAGGTACAGGCTGCAAAAAGTGTTTATAAGATGGTGTATTAAGTCACCCCAGCATATCATTTGTCTCAAAGCATTAAATCAAATGATAGCCCTGTGAGCTCACCGTACTCCTCTGAAAGACGTGGAGGCCAAGCAGAGCGCCAGGCAGACTGACCTGGGTATAGTCACGCCACTGATTTCAGAGAGAAAAAAGCAAACTTCCCGACTTCCCGCCCCTTCCAGACTCCCTCCACTGGACCACACACTCACCAGGGGGTGCGCCTAGGTGGACACGTGCTTTCTTACCTGACTCTTAGATTGAAACCGGGGTTTCTGCCTGGACGTTCAGAGGTAGCCTAGGACCAAAGAAGTTCTGTTTTAGAGAATCAGGAAACCTAAGAAACTCAGTTCACTCCGCGAAGGGATTGACTGCAAATGACATGTGCCCAGGAAAAATTTGAATAAATTCACGGAAAATTCTGCAGCAGGTGGTAAAGGAAGGTTATGTTCTTCCA
>NW_007726777.1:406237-413010 GCF_000696425.1 Galeopterus variegatus
TTTTGATATGTCTATAGAATTGTTATCAATCATCAAAATAGCTATATAATATTGCACTGTACTGACACGACCTATTGTACTATTCCTTTATTTTGGGACATCTAAGTTATTTCCAGTTTTTACATAGTCAACACAATGTTTTAAACCTATCATTACTTGTATGGAAATTTTTAAAAGTATATTTTGTTGGGCTAAATATTGAAAACAATTACTGCTTAAAAAGAACAACCCAATGTTTAACTGTTTATTTTGAAATAATTTTGAACTTCTGGAGAGTTGCAATAATAGTGCAGAGACCGCCCTGTGCAGCCTGGCGAACAGCTCTCGACAAGAGCGACCATTTCTGAGGGCTCCCGCTGCGCCTTCGCCTGTCCTGCCCCGTGCTTCTCCAGCTGGCGCAGCCGCCCCATGCATGACTTTCTAGTCTGGGTGAAGGCCTAGACAATGCCTGATTTCAAATCCATCGTGAAAAACCAGATGACTTCCAAAATTAAGCCTTCTTAGATTATATACAAAATTTCTGCCTTCTGGTTCTAACCCTCCCGGTCAGAAGCTTCTTGTCCATGTCTCTTTTCTTCGAGTTTCCGCAGACATCATTTCTTACTCTGCTGACTGGGGTCCCGGAGTCGTTCAAGCTCTGGTGGCCCAGTTGCTGTGCACTTCAGTGATAAGGGGTCTGCGCAGCTCCTGTCCCTGCCACCACTGGTGACTCGTTCTGCGGGGGAGGGGCCCACTGCTGGGAAATGCTCTGTAGGCATTCCTCCACTCTCCCGAGCCTGCTTTGTCTCCACGTTATCTAGGCCTGATTTTATTTCTCTTTCTTGAAAGCAAAGGCTCTGATGCAACTTTCCCAGGATGTGATGTCACCAGGATTTATTTTCCTTTTATTCGCCCCCTCCCACTCCCACCCACCACAGTGATCCCTTGACCAAAATCAAAGCTCCCATTGTCATTATCAGCCTCCCCACACCTACCTCCTCATTCTCAGGCTTCCCTGGAGTCTATGAGGGAAACATTTCCTAGTAGAAGAAACACAAAAGCCCTAGTTTCTAGGGCTGCAGTGTATTAGCTGGCCCAGCCATTTGAGTAGATTTCAGCAAGACTCGGGGGCTCCTGCTGGGGCCTGCACACCTTCTCCTCTCAATCTCTTGCTCCATCTCCTCTCCTCCCTGCCTCGAACCACTCGCCCACAGGAGGCCCTGCCCCACTGGAGACTGTGTTGGAGGTTAACCGACCATGTTTGCATTTAATCAGAGGCTAAAAACTCAACAGCGGAATTGCAGGTGTCTTGGCAGTCATGGGAAAGGCCTTTTTCTCAGCCCATTTCAATCACTAGTCACCTCAGCATTCTGCCCCTGTGGGGTCACTGCCCAGGCTGTAGGAGCCAGTGTCCAAACTGCAGTCTCCATGGTGAGGGAGAATTTAAACGTGACCGTTCAGTAGGAAAGCAGCCTCTGCAGGAGTCCACATGAAAGTCTCCTTCCCACCACTTCTCCACCCATGCTAGTGTCCAAACTGCAGTCTCCATGGTGAGGGAGAAAGCAGCCTCTGCAGGAGTCCACATGAAAGTCTCCTTCCCACCACTTCTCCACCCATGCTGAACCAAAAGGCCAAAAAGAGCCTCTGTCTTCATCATGGCAAAGCACATTACAGAAGGTAGACCCACGTCCACCGGACAGGGCCACCCCTGTGGCTTATCTGACATCTTACCCCCAATACTCTGCAGCTAAGGCATGCCCCATTACCCCTTTTCTATAAGGACCATTGGCAGGGCTGCGGCGTGATGAAGATGTGGAAAAACAGTTTGACTTTGGCCACAACTGCCTTACTTGACAGCCTCAAGGCCAGCTCTCATGGCTTGACAAATCTGAGTGTGTTTAGCTAGCTGGCCATCCCACTATCTCCTCTTCCCTCTCCAGGCTTTCCTTCTCTTATCTCTCTCTCACCTCCCCAAGGCCTCATCCCAGCCAGCCATCAACCGAGATATAGCAGATGCCCTGGCCCGTGCCATGCGCTGGGACCGTCTATGCTTCTCTCTAACCCTCACGTGACCTGCAGGCGAGAAAGCCAAAGCTCAGCATTGTGCAAACAGTTGACTGAGCCGTGTCCCCAGAGACTGGTACAGCCAGGTTCAAGCCTAAGACTTTCCCTCACTGTGCTGCCTTCCTTGTAACCCGTCTGCAAAGGCATCAAGTCAAACAGGTCATCTATTTCCAGGGGCATTTGTGTTTAGTAGCAAATTCTAGAACACTGGAGGAAGCCTTCCCCCAGCTTCAGGGATAGATGGCTGGTGATGGAATTTCAGTCAAGGTTGTAAAAATCATTTTCAGCAGAGCATCGACCTTTATTCTGTAGTCCTACTCAAAGGCCCCCTAGCCCAGTCCTTCACTTTACAGAGAACTGAGCTCATTCTGCCTAAAACTCCAGAGCTGAGAAGTGGCAGGGCAGGAACTCAAGCAGCCGGTGCCCAGTGAAGAGCTGTTAGGCGGAGGCATTCTGTGCCGCAGGTGAGCCTGGTCAGTCCTGCCCATGCACAGAGAGGGGCAGAGTTACTGCTCCAGATCCAGAAGCCATCCCTCATCCCCAGCCTCCTCCTGGTGTGTTTTTAAAATCGTTTACACTTCTTGTCATGGGGCTTACAGCCAGCTGGTCCTGCGAGTCTTCTCTAGGCCTTTGGATGATTCTTAATGTCCTGTCCACCTCCCAGATTCCTGTGATACGATGACATCAGGACTGTGAATAATCAGATTGGCCCGAAGCCAGGATGGGCTGTGCTGCTTCCACAGTGAACTTCCTCCCCCTTCTTTATAAAAACAGGCCAGCCCGGCTCCCTCCTGGCCCTGTCCACTGGGCATCCTCCCGCTGCTGAGAAACCCGCCCACCCAGGCCACTGACCCCACCCCTGGCCTCAGAACTTAAAGGAGGCCGGAGCTGTTCAGGGAGATTGGAGCTGAGTTCCTCCAGGAGTCCAGGGCTGAAGAGAAGCCTCTGCGAGGGAGAGAAGCCGCAAGAAGGGGCGGTAGGTTGGATGTCTGTGCCTTTCTGTCTACCATCTCCTCTTCTCTGTTGAAAGTCTCTCAGGCAGACTGAGCCAGGGAAGGAGTGCTCACGCGAAGGGACTGACTGTGTGATCCAGGCAAAAAGACCAGCCAGGATCCACTCCAAAAGCGGAGATGTCTTTTTGTGTTTGCATTTAATTGCGATAGGCTGAAGTGTTTTGGAGGGGTCTGCGGAGGAGAGAGAAGAGGGATGTGTTTCTCAGGGAATAAGGCTCTGCTTGGAGAGTAGAGGGAAAGTGAAAAGAATTATACAGAAGTGCCCCGGGCAGGCAGGCGGAGGGAGCACCTCATGACTAATGCACAACAAATGTAACCTCAGCTGCCTTCAGGACACGTGTCTCTGGGGCCATGGGGCTGCCTCCCTCCCTCCCTAATGAGCCCATGAGGAAACTGAGGCTGGGGGTGGGGCAGAGGGGGACTTCTGCAGAGCCTGATGAACTAGGTGAAAGTGCTGGGAAAGAAGCAGGCGGCTCTTCCGTGTCAGGGGACAGATCCGCCCACCCGCCCGCGCCTCTCCCGCGTCCCGCCCCGTGACCCCCACTGGGCAGCGTGTCCTCAGCCCTCTGCCCTCTGCCCTGAGGACGCTGGGAAAGAAGCAGGCGGCTCTTCCGTGTCAGGGGACAGATCCGCCCACCCGCCCGCGCCTCTCCCGCATCCCGCCCCGTGACCCCCACTGGGCAGCGTGTCCTCAGCCCTCTGCCCTCTGCCCTGAGGACTTTTCAGTTACAGGGGAAATAACACCAACATCTTACTCCTATCACTCTGCAGGAGGCACATCAAGGCTCTGTAGATTGTCACTGTCATTATCTTTATTTTCGCAACCTCATGGGGAGGGGAAGGGAAGGCGAAAGGCACACGGAGCTCCAGGTAACTAACGACAAACTCAAGCACAAAGACATAGTAACAAGGGTTTATTTGGTGACTGATGTGGAATAATAACGGTGATCTCCTGCAGCTGATGAGGACAGGAAAAAAATTATATGTGTGTGTGTGCGAGCATTTGCAATCCCATGAAGAAATCCTGCAAATACAGCTGCTAGGTGTAGTTCCCTCAAAGGGGATTTCGTGGCACTTCTTGCTGTGGGCAGGAGGACTCGCTACACCCAGGGTGTAGACGCTGACCTGTCCCAGCTGCTGGGTGTGTGTTTCCCTGAGGGCACCAGCAGCAACACTGGGAATATCAAAATACAAGCAGGTCCTGCCCACCCATCGATTCATTCTACCTGAAATGTTCTCAGGATGCCAGCCTTGAATTTCTGGGTCTTATCAGGAGCAGAGAGCTGCCCTCCTCCCGAATGGCTCAGCCTCTGTCCAGACTCCCCGAGACTGGCTCAGTTCATTCTGCGATGCCTCCTGTCAGGTTTCCCAGTGTCTGTGCCACTCTCTGTTGCAAACAGCTGGGGAGGAGCTGCAGAACAGCAGTTATCCTGCTATTGTTTGTAAGCTCATGGAGAAGGACTCTGGTTTCTATTCCCTCAGGGCCTAACACGCTGCTGTAATAAGCACACCTTTGAAAGGTGGTGTGACTCAAAGCGACCACATCCATCTAAGGCTGTTTTTGGTAAATGACAGGCCAGGACCATAGCGCATTTGGGAAAGCTGGCCGTCCAGGTGAGGCCTGTTACTAGTCTGCTGACAGGAGTTCTCTCAGTCATTGGCTTTTCTGGCTGGGAAGCAGTCGTGCCAGCTTCAGTCAGACCGCCAAGGTGCACCACGGCCGGTGGCAGTGGCAGTGGGCTCGGCAGCCACTTAAAATCCATATGCTTCTGTGAGAGACCAAGCATCTGGAGGCTTAGGAAAATTTTGAGTTTTTAGTTGAAATGTTCAGTTTTCATTTGATTATTCGGCATTGTGCACCGGTGGCTCAGAATAAACTTGTTATTTTCTGTGAGGGATTTTCAGCTGTTCTGAGAAGGTGAATGATGAGGGACCAGAATGTTCTGTTCATTCTTTCTGGGGCTATTTGCTTTGTATATACAAGAGAAAAATTCTGTCCACAATTTCAGGCCATATACCTCGTCCTAGTCACGAGCTCACAAAGCCATGCGGTGGGTCTCAAGTCAAACCAGGTAGAAGAGCAGGGAGAATTCAGACTCACAGAAAACTAGAGCCAGAAATAATCTTCAAGATCATCTGCCTGGTCCAGCTCTAAGTCGAGCTGCGTGGCCTTCGGATGCCGGCTCAGTTGTCTACTCCCGTGTAAATAAGGAGAGCACATTTCCTGAGTGATCTTTTGTATATGATGTTATCCTGCCTGAGAAACAGACTCTGCAGAAGAGCAGGTAATCCCAGTTCTGGATACCTTAAAAAATGACATCTGTGACAGAAGGGAGATGAAGCCAGTGTTGCATAGGCGTTACTGAAGGGACGACTCAGACGAGTTCCCCGAGCACCTGCACAGCTGACTGTGCACGCAGCTGCCCGCTGCCAGTCACACGTGCGGAGGGACGGCCATCCGGAGGGCAACTCTTGGCCACAGGCCCAGCTGAGCACACAGGACGGCCATATCGTGGCTATACCGTGCTACTCACACACACACACCAGGGCTTGGAGAAGTTTGTCTGGGGATTGGCTTAGAAGACCTGAGCCTCGGATGTGATTGCTTCAGGGCTAGGCCGAACCGGATACTGGGACACCTTTGTATTCAGCCTTTTCTGTTTATTATATAGTCACGAGTATTCCATTAACTTACAGGTAGGCAGTAGGGAATCCAAACTGAACGCCCCCATCTCAGGGATTGCAAACCACACTTCCCGTTAGGGACACCCTTGAAGAGAAAGCCTGGGGTGTGCGAGCCACATCCCTCTGCCCACAGGCTCTGGCCGCCTGCTGCTATTATCTTGAGCCCCAAGCAATGGGCCTGTCTTGGAGATTTGCTCTGTCAGGAACACCCCTTCATTGTCTGGTTAACTCCTAGTTTTGTTCAAGAAACAGTTTATGTATCATGAATTCTAAAAAGTCTACCTTGACCACCCTTTACCACAAGGTTGAGCTACAGATACCCTCCTCTACACGCCCCCCAACCCCCGCGCCCTGCCGGGCACAGCACAGGTCACACTGTGCTATGACTGTCCAGTTGCCTGCCCCTTCCTAAACTGAGTTCTGGGAGGATGGAGCGAACGTGCCTGCTGCACGGTTAGCGGATGGTGAACGCACAGCATGAGCAGATCGTCACCTGGGAATGCAAGAAAGGAAGAGGTAGACTGAGCCGGGGCTGCGTGTGTGGTCAGTGGGGTCTGACGGGCACTGGGAGTGCGGCACCCCGGAGGTGCTCAAGCCTCTTTGTTCGAGATCTGTAAATGAGCAGTGTGATGTCAGCTGAGCTTCTTGAAGACAGGGGACGGGGGCTGGGTGGACGAGCTAGACCCAGTAACCCAGTGGGAATAATCCAAGAGAGAAAGACTACCGGCCAACTCGATCTCTGGCAGCTATTTTCGTCGCGTTCATAGAAAAAAGAAACTTGTTTATTTTGCCAATGTCTAATACCTGGGCTGTGGAAAGGAAAGAAGGGTTGTTGTTTTTTTCCCTTAACTCCAGTTTCCTTATTTTTCAAACATCCCTGTGGTCTGCATGGGACGGGCCTTATCCATAGCAACTGCCTTATCTGCCAGCTGTCCCAGCTGCGAATTCCAGCTTCCTCTGAGAGTCCAGCGTGGCTCCAGCATATATGGTATAAATGGGCCGGGGAAAGGCAAACAGAAAACAGGTTAAAAA
>NW_007726777.1:413250-415739 GCF_000696425.1 Galeopterus variegatus
GACGAGCTAGACCCAGTAACCCAGTGGGAATAATCCAAGAGAGAAAGACTACCGGCCAACTTGATCTCTGGCAGCTATTTTCGTCGCGTTCACAGAAAAAAGAAACTTGTTTATTTTGCCAGTGTCTAATACCTGGGCTGTGGAAAGGAAAGAAGGGTTGTTGTTTTTTGCCCTGGGAAACTCCAGTTTCCTTATTTTTCAAACATCCCTGTGGTCTGCATGGGACGAGCCTTATCCATAGCAACTGCCTTATCTGCCAGCTGTCCCAGCTGCGAATTCCAGCTTCCTCTGAGAGTCCAGCATGGCTCCAGCATATATGGTATAAATGGGCCGGGGAAAGGCAAACAGAAAACAGGTTAAAAATAAGATAAAAGACGCCAGCCTGTATTCCGGAAATAATGGCTCCTGTTAATACAGTTCTATAAACATAGAGGAAGGGCATGAAATTTTATATCAATTGTAGAGAATTGGTTAGGATTATGTCAAGATATGATCTAGGAAACAGCGTTTGGCATTAACACTCGGCACCTCCTCTGCCTTGTGGCTTCAGTGGACGCTCATGGTGGCAGCACATTTAACACCTGCTGCATTAGCACCAGGCACTGAGGAGGGGCTTTACCTGCTTCTCTAATCACCATAGTAATTCTGCATGGCGGGAGCGATTAGCCCATTAGAAAATCCAGGAAACTGAGCCCCAGAGAGGCTGAGTTGCCACACACAACCCATAAGTGGCAGTTGCGGTAGAAAGTTGAGAGTCCAGAGGTCGTGCTCCTTGCATTACGACACGCACCTCTCGAACATCAGCCTTGAGCACAGTAAGAACATGACAGCCAAGTGTCACAGAGACGGTGAGGAGTGGTGGAAAGGGTGTGGAGTTATGGGCAGAGGAACTGGGTTTGAGACCTGACGCCACCTGTTACAGGGTGTGCCCCCTCAGGGCCAGTCGCTGGTGCTTTTGTAAAGTTCAGTTTTCTCATCTGTGATGATGAGATAATAGTATTGCCTTTAATGATTTAATGAATGTAAAAGGGTTTTGTACACTCTGCCTGGCCAGTGGTAGGTACTCAGATACCTACCTCTCATACGCCATAATGGCACTTTCCTGTAAGGCCAGTAAAATGAGGATAAATTCATGTAATGATACAATGAAAGTTTCTGATTGCTATTTCCTGACTCAGGTGAGTTGAAATCTCGAGGTGGACTGAAGAATCATCAAATTATTGCGTGTGTGATCGCCTCGTAGTGATGTTTGCTTTAGGGAGGGGCAGGAACACAAGCGCTACCCTCACCGCTGAGCAGGACACCATCTAGAGTCACATCGGATTTCAGGGTTTGCTGACAGTTCAGACCGTGTAGTTAACATTTTATCACACTGACTCATTGAGTTAGCTTTTGCCAGTGGACCCTTGTTTTTCTTGAGGAGGATCTAGGTTCACTAGGAAAGGGCGTCTTTTTTTTTTATTGCAGCAGGAGGCAGGATGGATTCCTCTCCGCCTGGACCTATGACCAGCACCCCCTCAGCTCCTCCACACAGTCAGGACGGCCCTGTCAGGGCGGAACGGTGAGATGACAGCTGGCATGTGTCCGTCTTTCTGAGGTTAATTTCATACAGCTTAGACACAGATCAGAGGCCTATATTTTGAAGATACTTTGGAGAGAATTCTGCCCTCATGGGTGGGCAGCGGGGGGCGTCGGGAGAGAATTCCTTTCCACTCACCTCACTGGAATTGATGCAGTTAGATCAGAAACAGACTTTTCTTCTCTAGTTATAAAAGAGTTCTGTTCAAAAAGAGAGAGAATCAGCATTTGATGTATAGAAAATTAACTTTTTGAAAAGTTAAGAGTCACTTACATGATGGTAGTTTTTGAGAATGGTTTTTATTCTGAGAGCACAACCTCCATAATAAGCAGGACCAGTAGATGTGGGACCAGAGCTGCCAGGCTGACTCCTCTGTGCTGGGTCTGACTCTGGCCTGAACAAATGAGCGCTTTGATGGGAGCTCACTGCCCTTTCCAAGGCCTGGTTTCTTCCTCCAGCCTCTCACCTTGTCCCTTGTCCCAGCTCTAGAAACATGCCTTTGGTGTTCCAAAGAGTTCTGACCATTTCTTTTATTATTTTTATTTATTTTTATTTTATTTTTTGGCAGCTGGTGGCTACAGGGATCAAACCCTGGACCTTGGTGTTATCAGTACCACACATTAACCAACGGAGCTAACCAGCCAACCCCAGAGCTCTGACCATTTCTTTTCTAATCTGTTGGCATCCATTCTGGGCTATGGTGGTTGGGGGGGGGGTGTTTGCTTGAAAGCCATGAGTCATTTTAAGGTATTGGTACTCCTAAAGACTGTCTCTCTCTTAGATTTCCAGAGAGAAGTTTTGCAAAGAAATAATAACCTAAGGGGCTGGCCCAGTGGCGCGCTGGATAAGTGCGCCGCTTGGGAAGCGCGGCGGCGCTCCACCCGAGGGTTCGGATCCCACATACAGACTG
>NW_007726777.1:416115-419714 GCF_000696425.1 Galeopterus variegatus
GGGGGGGGGGTGTTTGCTTGAAAGCCATGAGTCATTTTAAGGTATTGGTACTCCTAAAGACTGTCTCTCTCTTAGATTTCCAGAGAGAAGTTTTGCAAAGAAATAATAACCTAAGGGGCTGGCCCGGTGGCGCACTGGATAGTGCGCCGCTTGGGAAGCGCGGCGGAGCTCCACCCGAGGGTTCGGATCCCACATACAGACTGGTTCCCGCTCATTGGCTGAGCGAGGCGTGGGGGCAACACCGAGGGTTGCAATCCCGTTGCCGGTCCCCGGTCCGGTACGGGGGCAACACTGAGGGTTGCGATCCGTTGCCAGACACGGAAAAAGACAAAAGACAAAAAAAAAAAAAAAGAAAGAAAGAAATAATAACCTAAGGATGAATGTAGCAGCAAACCTTGCACATGGTGCAAAATTTAATAATAGTATCAATTCACTTTTGTCTTACCTTTGCAATTCCTATCCTCCTCTAGCTTGCTTGCGTTTCCTCTGGCAAGAAAACAAACTACAAGTCCTCCACTGGCTGATATCTGGGGCCGTTGCATTGCTTGCACCTAAATTATACAACTTATTTGATTGATTGATTGCATTTGTATAGTTCCTTTTTTGCAAATCACTTTCCTACGTAATGTGAAAAATGGAACTGCAGCATGTGGTTGAGTGTTTAAATAAAAATACTCATACCCATTTATAAGTGCTGTGTAGCTTACACAGCATGCGTGCACTCCTTGTATCATCTGCTCTTCACAACAACAGAAAACACAGAATGTTAGCCCAGAGGAGAGCTTGGAGAGTCCAGACCCCTCTGTTTTGCATTGCTGGGAGCAGATTTTGTGTTTCAAAATACATATGCTTCTTAGAAGGGCAGCACGTTAATTTTTGTTCAGTCATTTTTACCTTATGTGAATAAGTTTATCAGTTCCTTTCCTGAGAGTGGATTTTTATGGTGGGAAGATGGAGAGGGTAGGAGGAAAACATAGCGAAAGAGGCAGTAGAAATGCACTGAGGACAACTCTTCACCTGCTTTTCTCCAGGTCCTTCCTCTCGTTAGGTTACTGCCATTCCAATGGCTTTGCCCAATCCAGAGCCACACGGCTATTAACTGGTGCCATCTGCCACTGCTCCCCACATTACCACTACGGAAATGAACACCAGATTTCTGGCTGGCATGATCATCAATTTCTCAGCCAAAATGGCTCTGAAGACTACATCCTCAGGAGAGTTCACTTACTGTAAGGTTCCGCTCCTTGGTTAGCAGACCCTCCTCGTTCCTGATTTTCCCTAGAACCATCATTATTCACAGGTGTTCAGAGGCCCAGGGAACAGTCACTCTTTTGCCACAGCCAACAGGGCAGACATAGCTTCCAGGCAGGAAGGGCAGCTCCGCAACATGGGACGCACATGCATGTTGGAGGCAGACGAGGCCGGCCGCGTGCAGATGTGCAGGCTGTGTCCTACACAAGGGTTCCTGCCCACCCAGCCTTGAAATCCAGGCCATGCTTTATCTGCCAAGCCATGTGCCATTTTTTTCTAATTTGCACAGATTCTATGTCAACTTGCCAAGCCCTGAGCCTGCCAAACTCCACCCTCCAGAGAGTGCCTTTTGCAAACCTGTGAAATTAACTTTGTGTGCTATGGTGGGCCTGCCGGGGCTGGGGCCTCGGGGCCTCGGGGCCTTGGAGATCACAGGCCTTCCAGCCACTCCACGTCTCCTCTCATATGGGGATTTAGGGACTTCAGTCCAACAAAAGTCAGTCACCCTCGTATTCTTTCTTTATTTCTCTCTCTCTCTTTTTCTTCTCTTTCTTTCTTCCCCCTTTCTTTTCCTTCCTTCCTTCTTTTGCTCGCCTG
The DNA here is from genome assembly GCF_000696425.1 of Galeopterus variegatus. NCBI lineage: Eukaryota > Metazoa > Chordata > Mammalia > Dermoptera > Cynocephalidae > Galeopterus > Galeopterus variegatus. Next base: position 417,964 of record NW_007726777.1, read on the forward strand.
CTTTTGTAGTTCTTTGATGATTCTGGGAAGCTGTTAAATTCAGTTGGCCTTTTGCATCCACGGGCTCCACATCTACGGATCTGGAGGGCTGATTAAGGGACCTGAGCCTCTGCAGACCTAGGTCTCCACAGCAGGGCCTGGAACCAACCTCCCGCAGACACAGAGGGCCAAGTGGACAGCAACAGGAAAAGAACACAGAAAAAAAATGACAGTGACAAGTCTGTGTATGTATAAAACAAGCCTCCGAAGGCCTGGTTATGTTTACTCCTCAGGTCCCATCTGCCGTCCTGGCCTCCCCGGAAGCACTGTGCATCTGCCTCTCACGGGGGCCTGGGGTCTGTCCCGGCCGGCTCCAGCCCCTGCTGCTGAGTCCACTCTTCTGGTATTCACTTTGTTCTTTGTCCAGGCACTGCCCCGGACTGCTACACCCACGGCTTTAACAAAGGCAAAACACAAGGACATATTTCTCCCCTCTCTTCTGTTTCCCTTCTCCTCAGCCTGCACTGTTCTTCTGCTGGTGGGATGACTAATGTCTTTGTCCTCCTCCTCCACACTCAGCCCATCCATCTGCTGTAATTGCCCGTGTGGTGTGGATGGAGCTGTCGCGCTGCCTGAGCGAGGCTCATCTGTACTGGGTCAGCTCAAAGCCTAGGACGGCAGAAAGAGGCTGGGGAAGATAGGAGACAGTCTCTAACTGTCCCTGGAGCCGAAGACGGAAGTATGCCCCTGTTCCCCATCTGATTCTTTACTTGCAAAAGAGTTTAACGTGGTGCAGCTGCTGGGGGCTTTACCGCAGCCCTCAGTCGCACTCCCGAGCCCCTCCCGCCCCGCTTGTCCAGGAAGGAGTGGCTGCCTGCGCAGAGGCTGGGACTGCAGTTGTGCTAACGCCTCACTTTGCAATTTTCCAGCATCTAGAATCAACTTCCATTTAGAGGGACCTTGAGTTCTTGAAATAAAGCAGTAATTTCATGGGCATCCAGAAAAAAGGCCAAGACAACCCCCCGGGGCTGAGTTGAATGAGTATATTGAAAGGCTGGCTGGTTTCGTTAGCCAGATGAGGAAGAATTAAGTTCCTTATTTGGCTGGAGGTTGATTTACTCTCTGGTTTATTGTTTCATCCAGAATTCCTTCAAAAAGTCCTGAGAGTTTAGAGCTCCCCCTATCTCAAACTTGCCTAAGATGATAAAGGGAGGGGCAATCTGTAAATGTATGAACACCAGGAAGAAAGAAGGGGAATACACTTAGGAAGACCTATTTCTGCTCAGTTGGTTAGAGCATGGTGCTGATAACACAGAGGTTTGGGGTTCAGTCCCTGGACTGGCAAGCAAGAATAAATAAATAAATAAGTAAATAAACAAACAAATAAGTAAATAAATAAAGGTAATACACAGCTGCCTCCTCTGAGTGAGAAAAGGGCCCCAAAGAGCTCACTCCACCCGCCGTGGAAGGAGGCCTTGGGTCTGCCACGTGAGAACGGAGGCCCAGACGCCTCCTTCGCGTGGGGTGGGCAGGGTTGACAAGACTCCCTCTTACTGGAATCCCTGTGATACAGATCCTTCTGCTCCTTGCAGCTCCATTTTCCCTCCTCTGCTGTCCCCAGCAGCCCAGGGAGAGTTGGTGAGGCACAGAGCCTCCTGCTCACCCCCCGGGCACTGAAGAAGGGAGCTGGGGATGAGGGTGGAGGGTGGATGACACACTCAGCAGGTGCCAGAGGCAGGCAAGGAGGAAAGCCCTGAGAGCCTCGGAAGGAC
>NW_007726777.1:421064-422344 GCF_000696425.1 Galeopterus variegatus
AGAAAGAAAAAGCTGCTCTGAGCATTTCGGGCTGCGGCTGCTTTAAGGCTCAAGCTGATGAACACATGGAGCAGGAGCCGGCAGGAGCTGGCAGGAGCTGGCAGGAGCCGGCAGAAGCCTCAGCTGCGCCCTTCAGATGGAGTTACTTGGAGGCAGCAGGAGAGAAAAGGGCCTTGGTGGCCCCCAGGACAGCAAAACCACTAATAGAGTTTCCATGGACCCACGCAGGAGCGAGGAGCCAGAACAACTGAAAAGAGGGAGCCACTCAGAGGCTGGTGAGTCAATGCAAGGGACCGGCACAGGGACCAGCACAGGGCCCGTCCCATGGGAAGTGTCTGGAGCACGGGCGGTGGGCAAGATAGGAACACCAGGAGAACACTGGGACACAGCAAGGACAGACGACCTGCCCCCCAGTCAGCACAGGACCACTCAGAGGAGACTGGTCGGGAATGAAGAATTGCATGGGGTGCAGTTTGATGAAAAAACTCAGGCCCAGATCAGAGATTCTACAGAACACAGATCTACCAGGTCTCTGGAGAGCCAGAAGTACTTATAATATGAACCATTAAACCCTGAGCTGCACAAAACGCCTTCCCTAGGGAAACAGCAGCAAAGCAGCAACTTAAACAACCACACACTCAAGTACTGGTTCCCACAGGAAGTTCCCCTGTGTTAGAAGCAAAGGACAAAAAATTAGTTCCAGCCCAGGCACACCACCAGCACCTTGGGGCCTGTTTGGTAACCGGAGGCTTGGATCTGGGGACCGGACCCCACTCCCACTTCCAGGCAAACTGCACCAGTGCCGCGAGGGCCAGTGCAGGGACCCAAGGCATGGAGAAGGGGACTAGAGACCACCCTCCCACACCAGGCACACTGAGCCAGAGCCTTGGGGCCCACCCAGGGACCCGGGTTATGGAGGCGGGGACTGGACCACCTCCCACAACCAGGCACAACATGCCAGCACCTCAGAGCCCACCCAGGGACCCAGGACATAGAGAAGGGGACCAGACCTCTCTCCCACAACCAGGCACACCAAGCCAGCTCCTTGGTTCTCGTCTGGTGACCTGAGGCATGGAGAAGGGGATTGGCCACCCCTCCCACAACCAGGCACATGGTGCCAGCGCCTTGGGGCCAGCCAAGGGACCAGAGGCACGGAGAAGGGGACCAAACACACCCCACAACCAGGCATAGCGCCAGTGCCAAGGAGCATACCAAAAACAGCACCTCCACATGGGTGGCCCACCACAGCCACCACAATAACCATGGCTGCAGTGAAAGTG
>NW_007726777.1:423156-426781 GCF_000696425.1 Galeopterus variegatus
CACCTCCCACAACCAGGCACAACATGCCAGCACCTTGGGGCCCACCCAGGGACCCGGGTTATGGAGGCGGGGACTGGACCACCTCCCACAACCAGGCACAACATGCCAGCACCTCAGAGCCCACCCAGGGACCCGGGTTATGGAGGCGGGGACTGGACCACCTCCCACAACCAGGCACAACACCAGCACCAAGGAGCATGCCAAAAACATCACCTTCACGTGGGTGGCCCACCACAGCCACCACAATAACCATGACTGCCATGAAAGTGGCTAGATGCCACAGCCGCCACGCAGATGGTCCACCAGCCACTGGAGTGCATTGACACAAGGAGAGTCACCAGCAGAGACAAAGAAAAGAGGAGGATGTCTCTCTCCACAAAGCCCATTTCAGAGTGACAGAAGAAGCATCTGCTCTGTGATAATATTGGGGGACCTGATCACACCTCTCAGCATTGGACAGATCATCTAGGCAACAAGTTAACAGAGTAACCATTACTCTTTCAGAAGGAGAGAAGAAATCTAGGGTAATCGGGGCAGGGGGGAGGCAGAGAGGGCTGGGGAGAGATTGGACACGGGGCATAAAGAATAAATACGATTTGTAACAATATATGTGCTAGTAATATTGATTTAATCAGCATATCTCAATGTTCAACCCCCAAAATATGTATAATCGATTTTGATTCAATAAATAAAATAAATTAAAATAATAATAATAATAATAAAATTAAGATGATGAAAAAAAAAGAAGGGAATTCTGACACATGCAACAACGTGGATGAGCCTTGAGGACGTCACACTAAGTGAATGAGCAAGCCACAAAAGGCAAAAGCTGATGACTCCACTTGTGTGATGTATGTAGAGTCGTCAGATTCATAGAGACAAAAAGTGGAGTGGGGGGTGCGAGGGGCTGGGGAGGGGGAGTGAGGAGTTATTCTTTAGTGGGCACAGAGTTTCAGTTTGGGAAGATGGAAAGTTCTGGAGATGGAAGGTGGTGATGGTTGCACAACATGGGAATACACTTAATGCCACCAAGCTGTGCACCTAAGAATGGTTAAGGTGGCAAATTTTATGTTATGTGTATTTACCACAATGAAAAATACATACAGTTAAAAAAATGGTCTTGCAGACACTTGTCCTGTCATTTCTCACTGTGGGAGCAGATGCCAATGGGAACCCGCCGTGATAATGCTGCAGGTTCTTAAACTTTGTTGTGCTCTTTGACCTCTCAAATCACACGATTAAGCTCTTTTTCCTCTTCTTCCAGAATTTAAGGGACATCCTGAAGAAATGATGAATAAAATGGAGAGAGAGCTCTTGTATGCATTGCTGCTTTGCGGAGCAGTCCTCACCCTGTCCAGCCAGGTGGGCATCCAGCCATCTCTGTGTGCCGGCCCTTGGGCTGCGCGGCACATGTCACAAGGAGCCTGCGTCCATCCAAGCCCCCAGGGTGGGAATGGCGTCAAAGAGAGGAGAAGCAAGGGACACAGGGTCAGCGCAGCTACAGAACACACAGGTTCTTTCCTCTGTACAGATGCTCCTTGACTTACGATAAGGGTACAACCTGATAAGCCCATTGTAAATTGAAACTATTGTTAAGTAAAAAATGCATTGAATACACCTAACCTACCGAGCATCACAGCTTAGCCTAGTCTACCTTAAACATGCTCAGGACGCTTACTTTAGCCTACAGTTGGGCAAAATTGTCTAACACAGAGCCTATTTTATACTAAAGTATTGGATATCTACTGTAATTTATTTATAATTTACTGTACTGAGAGTGGAAGCCAGCGAGGCTATGTGGGCGCTGACCGTTAATGCGCACAGCTGAAAGCACCTGGGCTTGCGGAACGTCTAAGGCACTGAACTGAAATCGGTGGCTGGATGATGGGGACGCTCCAGCAACAGGGTCATCGATTTCCCTCTCTTATGAAGAGGCTCAAGAATAGCTGGTAGAAGACACTGGGGCATCAATACAGCCCACTGTAGAGTGTGAGTGGTCTACACTAGTGATCGCTGCTGCTGCCTGGCATCTCAAGAGAATACTGCACTGCATGTCACCAGCCCAGGAAAATATCACAATTCATAACTCAAAGTACAGTTTCTACTAAATGCATATTGCTTACGCACCACAGTAATATCAAAAAATCGGAAGTCGGACCACCTTAAGTCAGGAACTGCCTCCATAGGACACTAGGGGTTCAGGGCCCCAGCAGCAGAACCCAGGGCACTTACTTTGACATGAGTGAACAGTTCTTAATTGCACTCCACTGCATCTGACTGCCTTCTTTGGAGCTGTTTTTAAAGAATGTGCTTGAGGGCTGGCCCGTGGCTCACTCGGGAGAGTGCGGTGCTGATAACACCAAGGCCCCGGGTTCGGATCCCATATAGGGATGGCCGGTTGCTCACTGGGTGAGCGTGGTGCTGACAACACCAAGTCAAGGGTTAAGATCCCCTTACCGGTCATCTTTTTAAAAAAAAAAAAAGATAAAGAATGTGCTTGAGTTATTCCATAAAGTATTTTAAAAAGATAATGCAAGCACCATGAGCTGTAGAAAAAGGCTAGCGGCCCTTATTGCTGCTTTCTTTCTAAACAGGACACATGCTCTGAGAACGCCTGGCATCACATACAGCCACGTGAGCAAGGCCTCCTCTGCAGCAGGACTTCAGAGATGGCTACATGGAGGAGACAGGAGCTGCAGCTCCACTGCCCAATATGGTAGCCACCAACCACATGCAGCTATTAAAGATTAATTCAAATTAAATACAATTAAAAATTCAGTTTATCAGTAACACTAGTCATATTTCAAACACTTCGTGGCCACCAGTGTGATTCATGGCTATCATATTGTACAGCATAGATAGAGAACATTTCCATTATGCAGAGAGTTCTTTAGGACAGTGCTAGTCTAGGAGAATTAGACAAGAAGACAGGACATGGACACTCCACCTGGGGCCCACTCCCCACAGGGCGTCCAGCTGGCAAGTTCAGGGTGGTCGTCTCCTTTGGCCGCCTTTGTTCCGAGACCTGGTGTGTGCTGATCCTTCCTCCACGCCTGTTTTCTTTTCAGGAGACCCGTGCCCGGTTCAGAAGAGGAGCCAGATCTTACAGAGGCAAGAGGAAGCTGAGGTGGAAGGGGCAGGGGGCAGGGGCAGGGGCAGGGCTCAGGATGCAAGGGGAGCAGGGGCTCTGTCATCTATGAAGGGATGGAATTGTTCAGGGTGATTCTGCAAAGATGCCACCTATTCCCCGTTCCCCCCGTCAGCTGCTGGGAGGCACAGAACAGTGTCCTCAAGAAAGGCTTGCTGTGGGGGCTCACAACGCTGGTGTGGGCCTGCCAGCCCAGTGGCCCAAAGTCCTTGTTATACAGATGAGAAAATAGAGAGAGCGGCCAGCCTAAGGCCACACAGCCAGGACTGCTGGGTCCTCTGGGGTCTTTTCCTGGGCTGTGACCCCACCAGAGTCCACTCTGTCTTTGTTAACCAACAACGCTGTGTTTCCATTTCTCTCCGTTGGTGAGATAGAGATGTCCAGCCTGGGCTACCTCACAGACATGCTGTGGACAGAATTTCTTTTTTTTTTTTCCTTTTTGTCTTTTTTTACTGACCGGTAACGGGATCGCAACCC